>NC_090831.1:14622639-14924836 GCF_028021215.1 Eschrichtius robustus
GAGTTGCATACGCAGAAATTGCAGATTGCTAGTTTGAATAGGAGTCTGCCTCACATGCTGGCTACAGTTGACTGCTAAACCCATATAGATGGGCAAGTCGATGCATACATAGATCTATATCTCTCTGTCAGTGCTAGTTTTTTTGTTTGTTTTTGTGTGGTGTTTTTTTTTTTTTTTTTTTTTAATATAAAGGGACTGCTGCTAAGTGGCATCCCTTATGTTTAACTTCTTTGGTTCACCTTGAACCCATAGCTTGTATTTCTTGGTCACTAAATTGACTGTCACCTTACGTTGATGTGGTGTTTTTTTAAATTTCAAAGCGCGTTTTTGGCTACATAGTTTTCACAGGAATAGTTAACTTCAAGGATTTGTCCAAAACCTGTGTTGTGTTTCAGTTGTGTTTATTCAGATATTGCTTGGAAGCAAATAGCCTGTGAGGTGGCCTCTGGAAATCCATCTGTGTCCAGAGACTTTCTCTGGTAGCAGTATCTGGCCTGTGTTTAACTGCTTTTAAATGTGTTAACTCACCTTTTGGGCAAGGGGATGGACGGATTAGAACTTGTCCAGGAAATAACCACCGAATTGAAAGCAGTAATATAGTTGGGAAATCCCTGTTTTCTTCCTACATGTTTTAAGTTCTCTCTCAGTGGTGTTTAGAAAGGCTGTGTGTTTTAAACTTTGGTACTGAGCCAAAGCAGGAAGCAGGACAAAGGTGTTCTCTGCTCTGTGGGGTTCTTCTCGGTCACTTCTGTCTGCATCAGGATTCAAGACTCCCATCTGCTGTCAGCACCCAGCTGCCACCCCAGGTCTTCTCCATGCTCACTGATTTTTTTTTTACTTGCCCTCTTGACTTTTTCAATTTTGTCCCTAATCTCTTCCAATCTTGGATTTTAAAATCCTTCTGTGACAAGTCCTCCCCATCATTACGCCCTTTGTCTGTTTTTACTGGGACAGCCTTATTTGGCATATTTTAACTTGCTGGGTTTTGCTTTTCTTTCACTATTTCTCTGTTTTATTATCTCGCACTCCAGCATCTTCTCTGATCAAGCGTTTTGTCTCTTGTGGAGTTTTTTCTCCAAGCCTCTCGATCCTTCCTGGTGGAACACCCTTGCCCATGGGCTTATTAGACCCCAGACTCAGAGCAAGCAGTGATGCTGGTGTTTAGGGAGCCTGAAGGACTCAAATGATTTTTATACTTGGAAGATCACAAAATGATTCAAAAAGGGCCAATCACCCTCCCTTTCCTCCATGAGGGAAGAATGGTGATGGGTAATGACGGGTGTTAGGCTACCAGAACTGGCAGCTTTATTACAGCCCAATAGGAATCCTGCCCATGTGTGGGAGATGCTGGGATGTGGTGCAGGAAAGTTCTAGATAGATTTATCAGCACAAAACATAGGAGAATAAAGTATATTGCTGAGGATCTGAGGGGTCCTATTGAAATATAAGTACTGAGAGTGCTGACTGCCAGAATGTGGATTTATGGGCGATAAAGCCCTAAAATACTTTCTCCAACAAAAAGATAGAGCTCTTGGAAACAGTTTTCCTCTCTATGTACTTAGCTCCCGTTGAGCTTAAATTGCTCTCAGTATTGTGATAATGACAACTCAGTATTACAGGCTGTGGAAGAAGATGAACCAAATAAATTAAGCAGCTGCTTTTAAGGGTAGTTCACCCAATGGCTTCCCCTCTAAAATGCTTTGTAGAAGATTCGTGCTCAGTAGGTCTCTAGGCAGTTTTATGGCTGCAAGAAAGAAACGGATTTTATTAAATGTCAGTGAAATACAGGCAGATAGTTTTGTGGTAGTTAAATTAGCGTAGAATGTGCGTAAGCAAAGCAGATTGTCTCGTCTTTACTTGACGAAACAGAGCTTTCTTTGGCATTCCTGCCAGATAGTGTGTTTCTGCCTGAGATTCCCATAGATTAGGATGGAAAAATCCCGGTCCCTCCCGTCTGAAACTGTATGTCTTACAGAACGTTATCCATCAAATCCTATATGTACAGCATGGTTGTGCTTGGAGAGTTTCAGAGGACAGTAATGGGACTAATTCCATAATTACTAGCTGACGTTTAAGGTTTTATACTATGTGTGGATTAGGAAATAGGATTTATAAGTAAAGAATTAGGTGAATTGGGAGTTTGGGATTGACACGTACCAATACTATATTTAAAGTAGATAACCAACAAGGACCTCCTGTATAGCGCAGGGAACGCTGCTCAATGTTCTGTAATAACCTAAATGGAAAAAGACTTTGAAAAAGAATAGATACACATGTATGTATAACTGAATCACTTTGCTGTATACCTGAAATTAACACAACATTGTTCATCAACTATGCTCCAATATAAAATAAAAATTAAAAAAAAAAAAAGAATTCAGTGGAGTGGAGAGGGAAGGCAGAAATAAATGCTTCAAGGGGTCAGGCAGGTAACATAGAGGAGAGAGGCAGGCCGGGTGAGGGGACGACCGGGAGAAGTGGGCCCTGTGACAGTCCAGAGAGCCCTGGAGCAGGCAGTCCAGACCCATTCCAGGGATCACTCACTGCGCAGGCCAAATGAGAGGCCAGTGGGCATCCCTGAAATCAGGGGCTGCAGTTAGGGGAGGACTCGCCTTCAAAGGACTTTTCAAATTTTTGACAAGTTGTACACAAATTATATCCTCTGGCGTTGAGCGAAGAGAAAGAGACCAGCATTTCAGGAGTAGGACATAGAGTCAGAATAAATGAGCCCTTTCTCAAGGTACAGATGTTTTCCTTGGATGAATCAGTCTCAGGGTCCTTCTCCTGTAGAGTTTTGAGATCAGGGCAGATGCCAATGTGTCAGAAATAGTGTAGGGACCTTACTAACTAAAGATGGGCCGAGTAACTGGAGGATTTGGGAATCAACACGGCTCTTCCTGTAGCAAATACATTGTGTGTATGGACAACAAAGGAAAGAATAAGACTTGCAGACCTAGGAAAGCCTACTCAGTATCTAATATTTGTTATTCCTGTGTGTCTAGCAAAGTACGTGTAAGATGTGGTCTCTCTCCCCGATGGATTTGCAGTCTGCTAGGGAGATGAGAAGGAAATACATGATCTCAGTGAACTAGATATAAAATGGTGCTCACGACCCCATGACTCAGAACCAGCATGACCGTAAGACGTATGTAGAACCAAGAAATCAGGGGGAAGTTATTTTGACTTACGGAAGAATTCTCCGAAATGATGGTCCTCTCTAATATATTTAAGGCTGTTTGTTTAGTTTTCAAATATAAACTTATATAAAATTTATATTAAAATTTATATAAAATAAAAATTTCTTAGTTTTCAAATATAAAGTGATGAAACTACCGCTATTTGAAAGACATGGGAAAAATAACATGAATCGTGTCTAAAATTGTAATGGAAATTAGTTAAAATTTATTTCATTTACAGAAGCTAGGATACTAGCTGCCCCCCACCTCCTGTTGTTGAGTACCCATCAGTGGCACAGAATGGGTACCACTGATGCCACCGTCCGAATTATAAAAATAAGGGAGAAGCTCCTTTGCTCCTTTGATTCGTGTCAGAGCAGGTTACACAAGGTTTATTGTAATAGAACTCTGAAAACTCAGACTGAATTCAGCATTCTCTCCTTTTCTTCCTGCCCTCTGCTGGAAGCTTCCCTTGGAGCTAGAGCAGAAGACAAAGGAGGCCGGCGGCCTCAGCTTCATCCTATAACCGAAAGCACACTGACCACAACAGAAAGGATGGAGTGGAGTGAGTTTGATTTGAATTGGAATTACAACAGGACTTTATTAACAATTTTCTAAAGTTAAATGTTTTATTTCAAAAATAGGTACAGTTTATGTGAATTAATTCTAACGCATAGTCAGGATGCTGCAGACATTCCTTCAAGTTCCAGTGAACTTTTTGATATTGTTTTATTTCAAATATTCCCCTAAATTATCCTGACTATAAAAATTAGAGAATGGATTTTCATCCGCATATTAACATTATAAAAAATAATTCACATGTGCCATGCGGAATAATTATAAAATAGAAATAATATAAAATTGCCTGTCACCTCTTTCTGGAATTAATTATGATTACTTTGTAATGTGTCTTTCAGATTTCAATATATGGATACACATTCATATTTTATTTAAAGGTCATCATATTTAATCCTGTTTTGCAATCTGCTTTTTTATTTAATATGCCCTGAACCTCTTTTTCTGTTAATAAGAGTCCATATATAAAATCATTTAAAAATGAATGTATACTCTTCAGCTGTCTAGCTCTACTACATTTTACTCAGTCTATTTCTGGCCATTATAAATAAGTTTACATACCTCTTTACTCACTTATCAGATCACTTGTTAGCATAAATTTCTAGGCTAGGACTTCCTGGGGACATTTTTAAAGCTTTGAGCCCATAATGCTAAAGGACCCTCCAGAAAGATTGTGGGTCCTACATACACACACACGTACACACGCAGACAGCCATGTCCCTTCCCCCAGTGTCTGACCTTATCATTTTGGTTCATCTTTGTCAGTTTTTTTCTTTCCTTTTTCCTTCACCTGTCAATTCTGAGACCGCTGCTATACTGTTTGGGGTGTTAATTTCATATAATGTTTTACTGTCTGGCAGGGCACATCCACAGCCCCACCCCCAAAATTGCTTAATTTTTTAAAAAAATTCTTGTTATTCTCACATATTTTCAAATGAATTCATAGCATTTTGGAAGCTCTAGAAAAAATTCCTTTGGGATTTTCTTTGGGTTTGCATTAAAATCGTAGGTTAATTTCGTAAGACTTAAGCTCTTCAGTGAGAATTTTGAGTCTTATCATCCAGGAACGTAACATATCTTTCCATTTATTTAGTTCTCCTTCTCTCTCCCTCGATAAAGTATTTTGTTTTTGCTGTGTAGCTAGTACGCATACATCTGTTTTTGTTCATTATTAACTTTGAGAGCTATGGACTTTCCCTTGTTTACAACTTTGATTGCATCCCCTAAAGTTTAGGTTTGTGCTATGTGTATTTTCATTTTCCAAGTGCTCTGGTTGCAGTTCGATTTCCTCTTTTACCCAAGGAGAGAGAGTATTTTTTTATTTCAGTTTTTTTTCTGTTTTGCTCTTCTTATCCTTTATTATTAATTTCTTGCTTAATTTTCTTGTCACCTGAGAATAAGGAGAATTATTTGTAAAGTTCTTCTCTGCTTTACGGAATGTCTTATTCATGTGATGTCAGGAGTGGGAGATTTTTTCTTATTCCCTAGACAAGTTTTATTGTTTTCAAATAGTGTATTTTTCCATATTGCTAGTTTTTCTTCTTGTTAGCTCATATTTACTAGAAGTGGCTGTGAAGTTGTCTGTAGATTTTGTGAGAACGTTTCCACATCTTTTACTCTGGACAGTGGTGGGAGAAGGAAGTTTTATGTTTTCATTTTTGCTGAATTGGAACACAGTGTCTGTTGGGAAAACAGCTACCAAAGAATGTAATCATTGGTGCAGCAGGGAAGTGCTGTATTTTTGTTAAAGCTTGCTTTCTGTATTTATTAAGGTAAGTTTCTACAGGCACTGCCCACGTCACATAAGTGGCACAACTGCCCTCCTGTGCCAGCCTGCCTGCTTTTTTCTTCCAAGCTGTGTCTCCAAGCAACAGCAGGAGTGGCTATTCAGGTGTGACTCTGCCGGTGCTGATCAAGGCCCCTGTGTCCCTGCCTGAGATTTTCCCTGTGACTCCCCTCACCTCCAGCCGCCACTGCACCGAGTGTCATTCTGCTATATACTTGACCGAAGGTGGGCTCTTTCTTGTAATGAGTTGGACCACAGCCTTCACTGGGATCTTCCTTCTATCATGTTTTACAGAATTTCTAATTTAAAATTGAGGGCATATTTAATTTTTCTCACCCAGGTACAGATTATTCCCCTTTTAATACTATGTTGGCCATTTCTAGGTGGGGATTGGTGAGGGAGGGGAATTTGATGCCACGGTGCATCTCCCCCTGGCCATCCAGCCAATCCTCCCTTCCAACAGGTGCTGGTGGAGCACTCCCGGGACCCGCCCACTTCTTACAATCCCCTCCGCCTGACCAAGGCCACAGAGGGAAGGCAGGCATGGTGACCTTACCAGTTCCTCATGTTGAATACAGCTGTCTTTAGCTGCCTGTCTTTAGTGAACTGTGATCTTACATGTGGCAGGAGCTGTGTTCTCAGGCCTTCACCTCTGATCCCAAGTTTCAGAGCTGTCGCGTCACAAAACGCTACACACACTCCGTGGCCGCCTTGGCTCTGTTCTCTGCGTCATGGCCAAGGGAGAGGCCGAATAACAGGTGGAGGCCGTACCTAAGTGTCACCAGCTGGAGGCAGGGAGGCTTGGTGGTGGTGATATCTTGGAACCTGGCCGGGGTAGGATGAGCTGGGTTAGAAGGTCGTTGAGCATGTGTAGAGGAGCTCTGTCCTGTGTGTATCCGATGGGACCACCTGTGCTCAGTAGAAGCCCTGTCTCCAGTCTCCCCTGTGGATGTTGTGAGGCCACCTTGCTCTTGCATGGATGATAGAGAACTTTATACATTTCTGGCATTTTCACTTGACTAAACTCGGCTTATTAGTGACGGTGGACACTTATTTAATTTTAGGGTTTTTTTTTTTTTTCCTTTCCTTTTTTTCTGCCGCTTTTGGCTCTAGGAGCCTAACCATTGAGAAAGACATGTAAGAAATATAAATACTGTGAATTTACTCTCTACTATTCCCTATTTTTTCCCCTATTTTGGGGGTGGGATATACTAAGGTAAACTGAAATTGATGCTTATGATAGGAATTTTTAAAATTCTGTTATGGAATCTCTCATCAGCAATTGCTTTTAAAAGGTTAACTATATTTCAGGATTACATGTCTAAAGTTATATAGTTTAAGTTACACATTGTATAAACTATACCTTGTATGTATTAAATGACATATTGTATAAAGATCTTTCTATACAGGATTTAAATTGGATGTTATCAAGAAAAAAATTTTTATTGTATCCTTAATAATGCATGAATTCTAGAACTACATATTTATGTAGAGGTTTTGATTAAAGTAAAGACCCTAGCTACTCTGAAGTTTTTATAGAAGTTTAATCCTAAAGCAAATTTCTCTTATGTTATGACATGAATTACTGCTCAAAAGTCATTGTTAAATTATTTTTCTAGGGTTAAGTGAAAGACCCCTTCTAATCATTGCAGTTTAATCTGTGGCTAATATTTTATTTTCAGGGAAAACATGATCAGGTTTTGATTTCCCAATTTACTAAATAAATTAATTCATGGTCAACTATTTGAAGAACTTTCTGTGATAAAAATCTTTCGACTAGAGTACATTATTTTCCCTGAATTTTGGTGTTTTGGTGCCATCTTGTGGCTGGACTGTGTAGTAACCTCAACACTCAAACACATTTTAAACAGCGTCCTGGATAAGGTTAAGATAGACTGGGAATACTTTCCAAAATGCAAATCACGTACCACTAGAAACCTACATTTAAAAGGCTGAGAACAGTTTGCTACTCGGTGAATGGACAAGCAAAAATAGTAAGGAATTTGATATATGATTCTTGGTTTCTAAAATTCTGTTTTCATGATATTTGCCCCTAGTTGCTGCTGTTTGAACGGTCGTGGATGAGCAGATGGAAGTCTTCAGTTCTGCACGAAGGAGAAGGGAACATAAGGAGTGTGAAGTGGAGGGGCCATCTGATTGCCTGGGCCAATAATATGGTACACGCGGCCATCTGATTGCCTGGGCCAATAATATGGTACACGTGGCCATCTGATTGCCTGGGCCAATAATATGGTACCCGCGGTCTCCCTAACGCTGGTTCAGAGCTGGAAGGACAGCCGAACCGAGAGGGCTGCGACAAAGGGCAGGCATGCAGCTCCTGCCATCGCCATTTCTTTTTTTTTTTTTAATATCCCCATATCTCCTCCCTCTTTTTTTTTTTTTTTAACATCTTTATTGGAGTATAATTGCTTTACAATGGTGTGTTAGTATCTGCTTTATAACAAAGTGAATCAGCTATACATATACATATATCCCCATATCTCCTCCCTCTTGCATCTCCCTCCCACCCCTCTAGGTGGTCACAAAGCACCGAGCTGATCTCCCTGTGCTACGCGGCTGCTTCTCACCGGCTACCTATTTTACATTTGGTAGTGTATATATGTCCATGCCACTCTCTCAGTTCGTCCCAGCTTACCCTTCCCCCTCCCCGTGTCCTCAAGTCCATTGCCTACGTCTGCGTCTTTATTCCTGTCCTGTCCCTAGGTTTTTCAGAACCTTTTTTTTTTTTTTTAGATTCCATATATATGTGTTGGCATACGGTATTTGTTTTTCTCTTTCTGACTTACTTCATTCTGTATGACAGTCTCTAGGTCCATCCACGTCACTACAAATAACTCAATTTTGTTTCTTTTTATGGCTGAGTAATATTCCATTGTATATATGTGCCACATCTTCTTTATCCATTCATCTGTCGATGGACACTTAGGTTGCTTCCATGTCCTGCCACTGCCATTTCTAAAAGATACATGTGGCAATTGATATCATACCCGGAAGGGTAAAGAAATTACACTGCTTTTGGTGTTCATGAGAGAGTAATTTCCAACATATTCTGGACTCTATTTTAGAGGAAGAAACCCGAGGCATGGAGAATAGCCAAGAAAATGAAAAGGCATCTTAATAATGAAAGGGCTGCATTGGGAATGTGGTCTTGAAAATACCATTTGCCTATTAGCCAAGGGCAAGTGCCAGTTGCTATGAAACAAGGGCAGGGTATTGCTGATTTTTCTTTTACTCTCAGTATAATCACAGACCCAAAATAGGCCTGCCTTTGAAAAAGTGGATCCTAATTTTTGGTACTTCACTTATCTCAAGTTTTCTCAATATGAGTAGGGTGAGTAGAAAGTTTAAAAATTACCTTTTGGACATCTGGCATAGCTTTTGGAATTTTGAGGTATAATTTAGCAAATCAGTGCTATTCCTTTTTTTTTTTTTTTTTTGGCCTCACCGCGTGGCACGCGGGATCCCAGTTCCCCAACCAGAGATCGAACCCACGCCTTCCGCGCTGGAAGCTCAGAATCCTAACCACTGGACCACTGGGGAAGTCCCCTGCTATTCCATTTTGAATGGTAGAAACCTCCCAGAATCTACTGTGCTCGTCAGGACTTTTCTTACTTCTCCTGGGTCACAGTCAAGGTCAACAGACGTGTGGCCTCTTGGTTTATTTTCATTTAGCTGCTTGCTTGATGTTTCCATTTGAGTACTTTAAAATGTCAGGTGTGTTTTTCTTTATATAGTGGTTTTTCAGATTCAAAGCTTTTCTGAAAACCAAACCCCATATTTGTGGTGGAACAATACACTTAGAGATGTGGCTTTCTGTCTTTTTGGAAATGCAGTTGTTGACATCTGTACATTTCCCACTTGTGTTGGATTTGAGTGGCCTGCGCCATCCACTCATAAAATCTTCTTTGCCTAGAAAGAAGGACAGAGGTTTTCTTTTGTTTTGGGTTTTCACAGGATTCTTGTGGAGTAGAAATATTTCTGTGGCTCCCAGCAGCACCTAAAAAACACTGTCGATGCTTTGCTGTGCTGGTTATCCCTGATGTTTAGCAGTGGCCATTAATAAATTTTCTTTTACCTTCCTTCTCCCAAGTAGAGGATGCTTAATGCTATTTTATTTTCCAGGGTGTGAAGATTTTTGACATCACCTCAAAGCAAAGAATCACCAATGTGCCCCGGGATGATATAAGTCTTCGCCCCGATATGTATCCCTGTAGCCTCTGCTGGAAGGACAACGTGACACTGATCATTGGCTGGGGCACCTCTGTCAAGGTAGTTTTGCTTGTCTTTCTCATAAGTCTGTGTTGTTACAGAGCTACCGAAGATGGTCCACAGGAGTCCGAGTCCTTGAATGGCTTCTCGGAACTAGAATATTTTCACCTGCATATTATTGTCATGTGATAATCGCTTCATGCTTGAATTCTTCCATATGCATAGATTTTCAGATCTACCCTTTCTCCTGAACGTCTCCATGTTCAGAATGGTGCCGCCTTTTTGATCCTGTTTAAATTTCCCACAACCCGATTGGCCTTAGCTATATGTAAAACATGTGTTAGGTGGTGTTGGTTCACCTGGGTCCCTTTCGTTATTGTTCTTTTCATTTCCCGTAGCTTTGATCCTGAGCTTCTTCATTAGGACTGATGGTGGAAAAAGAAGGTTGAAATGAAATCATCCTGCTTGCTCGCTAGTAGTTTGGTGGAGTAAAGGCCCAGGCTTATTATGGATGATAAGATTCGGGGGTCTTTTGTCATGTATATTATCTGCCTGTTATGTGCCTGGGTAAATGAAGCTATTCTGCAAAAGGGGGCCCCCAATCCACTCACCTTTATTTCATGCCGAGTTGTTTTTCTCCTATTAGATGTTTCAGAGCCAGAAGTTGTTTTCTTCCCTTTAAAAATATATACCTTAATCTAAACAACGTAAACTAAAACTTAGCTGAGTTAAAGACGCCGTGAGAAAGTATCCCAGCAATAGTCTAATGGAAGAGCTCGGCTCTAAAGAGTCACACAGACCTGGCATCCATTCCAACTTTTCCACTTAACTTCCTGCGTGACCCTCTCTAAGACTTACTCTCCTCATCTGTAAAATGGGAGTGCTAATTGTCCTCACATCACATGTTTTGGAGAGGATTAAATGAAGAGCTTAGCATAGGATCTGGCATATTGTACTTAATAAATATCAGCTGTCATTGTTATGCCATAAAATTCCAGAAAAGTCATGAAAGAGACCTGGCTATTTAAAATTCTTCTATGGAAAGAAAAGCGTAAAAACTATTAATGCAGTGATTGTTATCACCAAAATAAGTGTTGTTAATCTGAGGTAAAGTCTCGTTGATATGATTCAGGTTCTCTTTCTTTCTTAATTGAACACGTGGTCATTGTTTCCATGTGTTAATGAACACAACATGATTCACATTTAAGGTAACAGGAAGGAGGTTGTACCCCCAAAGTCTATGATAAAAAAGTGATTCCCAGTCTCCCTATCCCATGCGTGTGGTTACTGATCCAGTCAAGTGATGTTCTTGATACTTTTTAAGTTTCTTAGATGGACCAAGTGGCTTTTTCCTCTGTTGTGATTTGCTTTTCTTTCGGTGAAAGACAAGGGAAATTAGCCTATTGGGACATGTGAAAAGTTTGCTGATTGTTACCAGAAATGCTTCCTCTATTAGGCTAAATCATGGTCCCCAAAGATAGCAGGTCCTAATTCCCACCACCTATAAATGTTTCTTTATGCGGCAAGAGAGTCGGGCAAAACATGTGACTAATTAAGCATCTTGAGATTATCCTGCCTTATCCGGGTGGGCCCTCTAAGAGGGAGTGCTACCCCAGAAGAGGAGAAGGCAGTGTGACCATGGATGCAGGGATTGGAGTGATGCAGCCAAGGAATGCTGGAAGCCATCAGAAGCTAGACGAGGCAGGGAACAGATTCTTCCCTAGAGCCTCTGGAGGGAGTGCGGCCCTGCCGACGCCTTGAACTTAAATCTTAGGGTTAGGGTTAGGACTCCGTGCAGCTGTCGGGGAGGGGGTGTCAGCAGAGGGAGCAGGAGAGGCAGAATCCTTGAGGCTGGAGTGTGATTGGTGAGTCTCTGTGGTACGTAAAGGAAGGCATTATTGCCGGAGTGGATGGAGCAGGTGTGCAGGAGACGGATAGAAGATGACAGAAGGGAGAGGGAAAGAGGGAGAGAGGGAGAGAGGTGTGTGTGTAGTGATAGAGAAGATTGCGTAAGGGCTCGCTGGGGCAGAGCTCAGACCACAGCACCGAGGGGATAGAATAGGCCATGGCCCAGCTGCCAGTGGTGTCACGTGTCCTTGTCTTCAGAGAGGCTGTAGGACGGCCAGAGACACCATCAGGCTTTGGCGTGAGTCCCAGCTCCAGCCTTGAGGTCCTGGGCAGCTCTCAGAGCCTCTGTGTTCTTGTGTCTACATTAGGGCTGGTAGTATCACCTTCCAGGGGCGTCTGAGGATTGGAAGAGGCCCGGGCAGTCCTCAAGTTCTGTCACTCTCTCTCAGATCTCTCCACTTCTCTCCATCCCCCTGTCGGGTCCCCTGACTCTAGTTTTGCCCCCCTTAATTCTTCTCTAAACAGTGCAGCCAGGATGATCTTTTCAGAGTGCAGATCAGGTGATGTCAGTCTCCTGGTTAAACCCCTCCAGGATGCTCATTGCTCATAGGATGACATCTTCCTCTTCCATGATGATCTGCCCCCTGTGTTCCTGTCTAGCCCCTCCTTCCCCTATCCTCTCTGCTTCTATCTGATTACCTTCCAGTTGAGGGCCCCAAGCTGTCAAGTTGCCCTTTTGCACCTGTTCTGTATCTCCTGCTTCAACTTACATGGCGCTTCTTCCAGGAAGTCTTCCATCCCTGCTAGTAGATGCCCCTGCTCTGTATTTCTGTACTTCTCCATCACACTTCAGTAAATGCCTCATTTAGTTGTTTGTCTCCCCCACTGCACCATAATCTTCCTAAGAACAGAGCTCTATCTGCTTTACAAAGCCCTCAGCTCAGGACAGGTGCCCAGTAGTTGCTAAAAAGTGCTAATTAATATTGCTATTTCATATATATATATATATATTATTGTTACACTTCAAACCACGTGGGACACTGCTCCTTGTGTACTTTTATCTAAAACACATTAAATAAAGCAGTTGTTCAGTTGGCATGTGGAGCGTGCCTATTAGACAATTTAGTAGTTTCCCTAGTAAGTGTGGATAGAAGAGTGGATAACTTATACGAAGAGGAGGAAAATTGGGGGAGCGGACAGGAAATCGTCTGAGACGGACAGGAAACAAATGACAGAAAGCAATCAAAGGAGAAAATAGCCTGTCACTTCTCAGTAAATGCCTGTACCTCCACAGCACTGGGTTCAAGTCCTGTGTCAGAGAAAGAGAGTACTGTGGCCCTCTGTGTCTGTGGGTTCTGCATCAGTGGATTCGACCAACCTCGGATTGAAAATATTTGGGGGCAAAAAATCCAGAAAGTTCCAAAAAGCAAAACTTTAATTTGCTGGAAACCAGTAACTATTTATTAACATTTACACTGTATTCGGTATTATAAGTAATCTAGAAACGATTGAATGCATATAGGAGGATGTTTGTAGGTTATATGCAAATACTCTGCCATTTCCTTTAATGGACTTGAGCATCTTCAGATTTCGGTATCCTCCAGGGCCCTGCAGATACCAGGGGTGAGTGTACTGTCATGCAGTTGCCGTGTTGCTGGACAGTGATTTGGACGTGGCTATTAGCCAAACCAAACCTTAAAAAAATGCACATTGATCTATCAATGCTGCTTCTAGGAATTTATCCTAAGGAAACAAAAGTCCAAAAGTTTTATGTACGAGTATGTTGATTGCACTATTGCTTGCATCAGAGATAGACAGAAGAAAAAACTAATGTCTAAAAAAGGATTGAGTAAATAAAGTACAGTATATTCATGTAATGAAATACTATAAAGACATTAAAGAATTATGTGAGGATATTTAAATAATACATTAAATTATTTGTAGTAATTTTAGGTCAAGAAAAGTAGCTTCCCCAAAAGTGTGGATTGCTAATAGTGTTCACTTTGTTCTGGGACAACAGATAGTAATTTGTTTTTTCCCCTTTGGGTTTTCTGTATTTTAGAATTTTTCATATGGTAGCCATACTTAGGGTTGCAGCTATAAATTAACACAATAAATGCTGCCTAAAAGAAAAAGGAAAAAAACCTAGTCCCTGATGAATGTTGTATAAGATCAGTACTTAACTTGAGGTTCAGCCCTTTTTTTTTTTAATGAAGTATAGTTGATTTACAATGTTGTGTTAATTTCTGGTGTACAGCCAAATGATTCAGTTATACATATATATATATACATATGTATATTCTTTTCCATTATGATTTATTTTATATTCTTTTCCATTATGATTTATCACAGGTTATTGAATTTAGTTCCCTGTGCTATACAATAGGACCTTGTTGTTTATTCATTCTATATATAATAGAATGCATCTACTAATCCCAAACTACCAATCCTTCCCTCCCTCAGCCCCCTTCCCCTTGGCAACCACAAGTATGATAATCTCTGAGTCCATCCATGTTGCTGCAAATGGCATTATTTTGTTCTTTTTATGGCTGAGTAATAGTCCACTGTATATATGTACCACATCATCTTTATCCATTCATCTGCTGATGGACATTTGAGGCTCAGTCTTAACCTGGATGGCTGAACTTACATGAATTTTTCTCATTTCTTATTGCAAAATAGAATACATTTCCGTTAGAAAATATAGCAAAGAAAATATAAAGTATCTGTAGTCTTACCACCCTAAAACATCCACTGTTAACACACATATGTGTTAAGGGTTGTGTGTAAGTGAGATATATACAAAAATAAATATATAAAATCTCTATCCAAACTGTATACATATAATTTAAAATAGGGGTTGGCAAACTTTTCTGTAAGGGGCTGGTAGTAAATATTTTAAACTTTGTATGCTACATACTGTTTCTGCTGAGTATTTTTCCTTTTATTTCTGTTTTTCCTTCCCTCTCTTCCTCCCTCCCTCCTTTTCATTTTTTCAAGGCTTCAAAAATATAAAAACTATTTTTAGCTTCCAGGCCATAAACAAAACAGACCAGGGGCTGGGCTGTAGTTTGCCACCCCTGATTTAAATTATACAATACATTGATTTTAATATGCTCGAGAGAAGAAGAGCATGTGACACTTTTGCAAAGTATTATTAAGCAACAGTGAAATATGTTAGTAATATGTGATCAGAAACACAAGACCTACTGTGGGTGTTGCCCAGATTAGCCATTGGGCATTACTGGCTCTGTGCTTCTGTCAGAGATAGATAGAAGGAACCTGTGAGTAGAGTTACAGAGAGTGGGTCATTGAAACCATATTAAAACTATATTGGTTTCCTTCCTTTCTTTGTCCTCGAATAAAACTTTATTGAAGAATAGCGTTGGAGAATATAAGTAATGGTTGCTATATGTCACTGAAGTTAATTTCTATCGCTTAAGTCACAGGGTGGGTTGTGTGCATTCCATCTTCAGTGCTACACGGCTAATTTAGCAAAAGTACCATATAGTGAATGATGTGTGATGAAGAGTTTTCTATCAGATGAATAAAATAACCTGTGAATTTCTTTTCTAGATATGCTCGGTGAAGGAACGGCATGCCAGTGAAATGAGGGACTTGCCGAGCCGATACGTTGAAATAGGTATGCCTTCTGTGGTGTAAACCTTCAGAAGAGAATCCATGTTATGAAGGGGGGTCCTAAGGCCGTGTTCTTCAGGGCTCATCATTGGTACCTTGATGAAATAGATCAAGAAACTTCTAAGTTTTGAAATTTGGCTATAGAGACCCTTTATTCTAACTATTTCTGATTTTTACACAATAATATTGTAGTTGGCTTTGAAGTTGAATAACCTTGGGCTTGGGTTCTGGTTCTGTTATTTACCACCTGGACTTTGGACAAATTTCTGCCTGCCTCAGTCATTTTCATCTATAAAATACAGAAAAGAATACCTGTCTCACAGGCTGTTCGTCAAAATTCCAAGCATGCGTGCACAGCTCATAATACAGTACTCACACTTGGTATTGTCAACGTGTGCCTTCTAAATATTTATTTCCCTCATCACTGGTCTGGTCCAAACTGCCATAGTCTTATCTGGATCACTGCAGCAGCCTCCTAACTGGTTCCTCTCTTTCCACTGTGAATTACTGTTGTACTCTAGTCCCCCGCACTGCAGTCAAAATACAAATCAGTTGGTGTCGCCACCCTTCAGTCCCTTCCCATTGTTCTCAAGATAAAGATGAGACTCCTTAACTTGACCATGGGGATCTGCGTTGGCCGTCACCTGCCTTTCTAGCTTCAGCTCATAACAAGCTTCTCCTTGGTCTCTGTGCTCCAGTCACACTGGCCTTCTTCCATCTACCCGTGCTGCTGCTTCCCATCTCTCTAGAATGCTCTTCTTGCCTCTTTTTACTTCATGGACCCCTTATCATCTTTAATCATACCTCAGCTCAAGTGTTGCTTTTGTGGGAAGGCCCACTGGTCCTCCCTAAGCAGGTCAAATCCCCCCATGATAGGCATGTAGCATGTCCCTTTCCAGCCTTTGTTTGAGTTGCAGTGACCGTGTGATTATTCAGTGCATTTCTATCTCTTCCACCAGACTATAACCTCCTTGTTTTTGCTCAGTGTTTGTATCTCAGGGACCTGGCACCATACCTGGCACATAGTAGGTGCTAAATAATATTGGGTTGAATGAATCAGTGACTCTGGAAACAACTATTCAGGAAAAGTATGCCAAGGAGGCTATGCCACTACTTTTATAACTTAGTTTCAGGACATAGTGCCAAAGTTACTCAAACAGAAAGGGTGAGAATCGACTGACTTTTGTCAATTAAACAGAGTAAAAGCTCTTTTTGTATTATTTAGAGCTGAGCAATAGGAGACAGTTTTGTGGCAGAGAAGGTGTGCCATGTAATATGTCAGCTGAAAAGTTTATTTACCCATTTGGATGGTGGATGGGGAATATACATTTGATGGGTTGTTGTAACAGGATGAAGCTGAGATAAATCATTTGCACATGACTGTACCTTTTTTTTAAATTAATTTTTATTTTTTTATTTTTTTATTTATGGCTGCGTTGGGTCTCCGTTTCTGCATGCAGGCTTTCTCTAGTTACGGCGAGCGGGGGCTACTCTTTCTTCATTGTGGTGCGCGGGCTTCTCATTGCGGTGGCTTCTCTTGTTGCGGAGCACGGGCTCTAGGCGCATGGGCTTCAGTAGTTGCGGCACGTGGACTCAGTAGTTGTGGCTCACGGGCTTAGTTGCTCTGCAGCATGTGGGATCTTCCTGGACCAGGGCTCGAACCTGTGTCCCCTGCATTGGCAGGCGGATTCTTAACCCCTGCGCCACCAGGGAAGTCCCATGACTGTACTTTCATAAACAGAGAAAGATGTACCCACCAGGCAAATATGGTTGTAGCATTTAAATCTGGGATATTTTATACTTGAAGTCGGAAGTTGGTGGTAGGGTTTTAATAGTTTTGCTCTTCTTTTCTTTGTTTTGCCTTAGAAGGATAAATACATAAATTCATAGTTCGGATTTCTCAGGGTCTGGACAAAATAGGTAAATACAGAATATAATGATACTGAGGAACTTGATAAGACTGAGAACGAGAAGATAAAGATAATTATTTCAGTATCTCTCTATTTTCTGCCCCTCCCCTGCCTACCAGAATAAAACCTGAACATCTCAATGCATACTGTCCTGAGAGATAAGTATTAGAATGTTTTAAATACAGATGAGTTTAAAAAAAGGCCAGAACTCTGGGAACTTTAGGATGTAAAAATTGCCAGGAAGGCATAAAAATGCAGCAATGTCATCTTCTCTCCTTAGTTGGTGTTTATTGCTCGCATACTAGGTACGGGGCATTGTGCTATGTGTATTACCTGCTTTAGTTCACTGTCACAGCAGCCCTTTGAAGGGCGAGCAGTAGGCTTCTTATTCTATAGATGAAGAAAACAGAGGCTCAGGGTGGTAAACAACCTGTCCAAGGTCTTACTGCTGTGGCATTAAAATGGATAGAATCTAACCCTGCAGAACAACCCGGCAGGGAGGCCAGGCAGTTTGCCAAATGCCTGTCTGATCTTGATAAGGTTGCTTTACCTCCCTAAGCCAGACTTTCCTCACCTATAAAATGGAGGTGAGGGACTTCCCTGGCCATCCAGCGGTTAAGACTCCGTGCTTCCATTGCAGGGGGTGTGGGTTCAATCTCGGGTCAGGGAACTAAGTTCCCACACGCCATGCAGCGTGGCCAAAAATTTTTTTTAAAATAAAATATTTGGGGCTTCCCTGGTGGCGCAGTGGTTGAGAGTCTGCCTGCCAATGCAGGGGACACGGGTTCGAGCCCTGGTCTGGGAAGATCCCACATGCCGCGGAGCAACTAGGCCCGTGAGCCACAACTACTGAGCCTGCGCGTCTGGAGCCTGTGCTCCGCAACAAGAGAGGCCGCGATAGTGAGAGGCCCGCGCACCGCGATGAAGAGTGGCCCCCGCTTGCCGCAACTAGAGGAAGCCCTCGCACAGAAACAAAGACCCAACACAGCCAAAAATAAAAAACAAAATAAAAATAAAAAATTTAAAAAGTAAAATGGAGATAAGACCTACTGTCTCAGATAGTTGGGAGAATTAGACGTGATTCTAAGGTCTGTAACACTGTCCTTGGCACACAGTAGGTGTTCACTGAATCACGGTGGTTATTATCACCGTGCAGACCTCCATCCCAGCTCCGTGACTGCTAATAGCCGGCCCAGTGGTGGCCCTAGAGCCCTGGGATCACATTATTAAAGTGTGTTTTGTCTGTACTACAATTTCCGTGAAATAGACCGTGTGTGAGTACTAACAATATCACGTTACGGACATTTTACTACTATGGTTAATGGTTAAGTACCATTTTTTCCCCTCTTGAGAGCAAACCTTTAAGAATATAAACCATTTCCACAGCAGGAGGCAAAGTGGTTTAGATAAGAGTCCTTGACTAGAATAAAGGAAAAGAGAAATATTAGGAGGTCTGGATTACAATTTGCTCTATGACAGTGTAAGCCACTGTTCTTTAGTAAATGAGGTGAAAATGACATTGAGATGAAAGAAATATCTGTGGCTGTACATTACATTTCTTAGAAGCCAGATGTTTATAACTCTTCCTTATAAGTCAGAATCTCGAAAACAATGCAAAAGTTATTCCTCTCAATAAGATATTCTTGTAAATGAAAGCTAATAATGATAATAAAGATGAAGCTTACTGGCCAATCTCTAATCCATGAAGACATAAGGTTACATAAGGTTTGGAGGATGTCATTTCTTCTTCCAAATTACAGTTTTAAAAGTTGGTTGTGGTCCATGCCTGCTGTACTTATTGTAACTTAACGTGGGTCTCTTACTGTCACAGGACTCCCTAACTCTCTGGCACTTTTTACCAAAGTCGTCCCTGGTCTTAATGGAATGGTAGTTGGGAGCTGATACTATGTTGTTGGGAAATGAAGCCAATATTGGTGTGTCATTTTGGGGGCATCTACTGCCAAGGGCAGATAACTTACATGCAAGGAATTAATGATTGACTCCCTAGTCTTGATTTCATATGGAAGTCTATTTCAAAAAAAAAATAATAATAATCAAGAGAAAAGCTACCTGGGAATCTACATAAAATGACAGAGAGAAGCCAGGAAGAAGGAGAAGGAAATAAGGGACATCTTTTTCACTTTAATTAAGCGGAGTCCGTATTGTCAGTTTATTATATGCTGTGGCTCTATTTAGTACATTGTTCTATTTTCAGCCTCTTGATTGACTTGGAAATTGAAGGCCTTTTTGCGTGGTGGAAGAGAGCTGTGAAATTAATGCCTTTCTTAGATCTAAGTATCTTTATCCACCTGTTAGCATTCTGACCCAGACACACAGGTTCCAGCAGTGGGACAGTTCTCCCATGCATGTGAGGGACAAGTTTCACCTCCGTGTCTAAGTCTCAGTAGAAATCAGGACAGTTCAAGGTGTCCTTAAGGATCTAGCTCTGTATGGTTTTCTGTTCTGTTAGAATTCAGTTTGATTCTCTCTAATCTATTAATTCTTTTGTTCTGCATTGAATTTTTTCCCCAACATTTTTAATGAAAATTATTAAACCTACAAAAAACTAAAGAATTGTACTGGATCTGTTTACTCGCCTTCTTGATTCCACAGTTAAGATTTTATTATACTTGTTTTATTACGCGTCTGTTCCTCCATCCATTTGTCACTCAGTGCTGGAGACTCAAATACTTGTTGGAAGTGGAGTTAATAAATTTTCTCTACCGTAAGTAGCAGTAAGAAATCGGAAGCACCTGAAGTAAGAAGTATATTTTGTTCATTTTGTAACAACTACCACCAGCCACATGCTTAAATACATTACAAACAGAATTTTGTTTAATCTTCACAATGGTCCCAGTGGGTAGGGCTGCTATCCCATTTTATAGGTGAGGAAGCTGAGGTTCAGAGGGCTCAAGTAACCTGCTCAAGAGGAGGACATTCAGAAGCAAAGAAGGCAGCATCTGAACACAGATAAGCCTAGTTTCAAAGCTGTTGCTCCCCACTGCTGTGCCATGCGTTCGTCCATGCACGCCCTCCGCCTAACCCCAAGCCCTCATTTGCAGCCAAAGTAACTGACGAGAAGAAAAGCAGCTTGCTCCAGGCACTCAGGTACCAACCATGGGGCAGAAATTCTCCAAAGACCCTTTAAATATGCAGTGATGATGTCTGCTCCCCTCTTCTTCAAACAGCCAGATGAAATGGACATGCAGTAGATTTGTTTTTTTATTTTGGTTCAAGTGAAGTATCTCCTTTAGAAAAATAGAAATTTTATTTCCCCTTGTTGTGTTCTGGGACTGACAGCCGTTCATCGTTTCTCCTCCAAATGCTTCGGGAATCTCTAGAACCTAGTTGCCTTGGATGGCTATCAAAATTGTTTCTAAGGAAAGGAAGTCAAATCCAGATGGTGATGTGATTCTTTCAGCCCTTTTGTGTGCTCTTTCTTAGTGTTTGGCTTAAGTTTAGTTGATGCATCAAGGTAGTTTTGGATTTTTTTTGTTGGGGTGGGTGGTTAGGTCTCTGAATGTGTGTATGTATGTATGTGTTTATTTTTAAATTTTATTTTATTGTGGTAAGGACACTTCACATGAGATCTACCCTCTTAACAAAATTTTAAGTGTACGTACAGTACACTTTGTGCCCGTTGATTAGCAACTTTCTTTTTCCCCCTCCCCCCAGCCTTTACAACCTATTTTACATTTGGTAGTGTATATATGTCCATTTGTCCATTTGTGTATCTATTTTACATTTGGTAGTGTATACATGTCCCTGCCACTCTCTCACCCTGTCACATCTTACCCCTCCCCCTCCCCATATCCTCAAGTCCATTCTCTAGTAGGTCTGTGTCTTTATTCCCGTCTTGCCACTAGGTTCTTCATGACCTTTTTTTTTTTCCTTAGATTCCATATATATGTGTTAGCATACTGTATTTGTTTTTCTCTTTCTGACTTACTTCACTCTGTATGACAGACTCTAACTCCATCCACCTCACTACAAATACCTCCATTTCATTTCTTTTTATGGCTGAGTAATATTCCATTGTATATATGTGCCACATCTTCTTTATCCATTCATCTGTCGATGGACACTTAGGTTGCTTCCATGTCCTGGCTATTGTAAATAGAGCTGCAATGAACATTTTGGTACATGACTCTTTTTGAATTATGGTTTTCTCAGGGTATATGCCCAGTAGTGGGATTGCTGGGTCGTATGGTAGTTCTATTTTTAGTTTTTTAAGGAACCTCCATACTGTTCTCCATAGTGGCTGTATCAATTTACATTCCCACCAACAGTCTATTATGTTCTTAATTAAAGAACAGGAAGTTTTCTGTGTTATTAATGCAAGCTCTTGAGGACAGAAATCAGGATGTAGAGGAGGAAAGATTTGGGTAGAATTGTTTTCTAGTTTCTCTGATCTGTATCTTATGGCTCATTCATATAAACCAAAGCCTTGATGTGGATTTGGTTACCTTTAGGAGGGATACTGTGTGATGCTCCTTGTCAGTGAGCCTAGGCAGCCCCTTTGGCGTCTCAAATGGGGAGAATACCTCGTTCACCCACCATTTCTTAGATGATGCTCTCCCTCGGGTGCCTATGGCAGACAAGCCCATCAAAGGCTCCATGTGATTCCCATGAAACAGTCTCTGTAGCATCTTTGATTGCTCTTCATCCAAGTTGCTGTATGCGTAGCATTTCAACGATGGAATGCAATTTAGTAAAAAAAACACAAGTCCATCTCTACCAAAGAGTTTATGCAACCTCAGGAGTGCTGGCCTCCAAAACCTCCTGTTAACAGGCCTGTATGTCTTCATGAATGTGAAGCTATCACCTCTTTGATCAGTAGGTCATGTGTGGCCCACACTGTTCAATAGCATCTGCACATTCCAACCCTCCCATCTCTCCCCCCTCCCCGCTGCCCACCCCCTACATTCATAGGCAGCACTGGGGAAGCTTCTCCAGAACCTTCTGTGCCTGGCTACACGCTGCATGTGCTCGTCTCTGAACACATGGTTGTGGGAAGTTCTCTACGCATGTGCTTCATGAGAATATTGATCACATCACCACTTTACCAAAAATTATTTTCAAGTGCCTGGATAAGAATATTCAGTTCAGGTTCAGCGGGTGAGAAAACAAGTCTTCGTGGCAGAGCTGGCACCATTTGGACTCCCATTGTATGGGCTCTGTCCAGGGCACCCTGACCACCTATGCAATCCCACCCGGGACAAAGCTTAAGAAATGTTATCCTTTTTAATATTTATGTTATTAACTACTTAGTGTTTTTTTGATTATCCTCAGTCTCATTTTGGTGTGAAAATAAAATTTTGAAAACAGTTAAGTAAGGAGCAGGCATTAAAGATCAGCAGAGTCAAGTAACACTAAGTGATTTACGAGGAGGATGGAGAGGAGGAAGAAGAAAAATTCAGTACCCCCTCAGTTTATGTGTTATGGGTTTTATTTCTATTCTGATACCTTTACTTATACATGGGAAAAGTCATACCCACAGAAATTAAAATGAATTATCCAAGTTCAGTGTAATTGCAGTTATAACCCAGATTTCCTAACTTCCCATTCAATATTGTTTCCAGTATGCTACACTGACTTCCCCTGCTTTGGAAAAGATGGTCATTTTATCATAAAAGTTAACTAAACCTGAAGCTAATACCACAGAACTGTGGAGAAGAACTGAATCAAGAAACTTAGAAAAAATGGTGGGTTCAAATGAGAGTTTACTCTCAAATGAATCTGTAAGTGCCATGTATGATTCCTGGAAGAGTCTTTTCCTGGCACTAATATTGTATCAGTTGGCTTTGCTGCATAACAAACCATCCCAAAACTTAGTTGCTTAAAACAACAGTCATTTATTATGAATATTACAACAGCTAGTCATTAGAATCATACTGTAGCAATATTTGTACTTCTACCATTGAGCCTTCTATAAGATCTTTGAGGTCCATTATAATTAAATCTATATACCTCTTAGGTGATGCAATAAAAGAAACAGAACTTCTTCTACGTTTTAATGACTATCTTTTAAAAGGAAAGAGAAATTTCTTATTTTCTCTGACCTTTATTTCACTGAAGAATTAATGGAGTTTCATCATAATGTAATGTGTATCTACACTTTTTTTCTTTTAAGTCTGGATATAATGTTTATTAAATGTTAAAAAAGGAGTATTAGTTTCATAATTACAAATAGCATTTCTTGTGACCATCATACCACTGTAATGCCCTAATTGTGAAAGATTGAAATTTAT
This sequence comes from Eschrichtius robustus, assembly GCF_028021215.1. Taxonomy (NCBI): domain Eukaryota; kingdom Metazoa; phylum Chordata; class Mammalia; order Artiodactyla; family Eschrichtiidae; genus Eschrichtius; species Eschrichtius robustus. The sequence goes on from NC_090831.1 coordinate 14,646,056, forward strand.
GTTTAAATTATTTAAAAAGTATTTTTGTCATTAGTAATATTTTTAAATTATTTAAAATATTTAATTTTTTAAAATTTAAACTTATTGTTACCTGTAATCGTTTACATTGGGTTTTATGGATTTCAAAGTGTCTTCATGGGATTTAACTCTGTCATTTTTAAACTAACTAGATAGTGTCACTCTTCACCATTCATGCTGCTGTTATTGTCGAGTTTGCTTTGTATTTGTAAGAGAAATTTTCAAGTGTAAGTTCCCAGATATTCTTTTGGGCTACTGATTATTGTGCAGAAAGTGTGTTTATCTCTGCCCCCTTTTTGTTAGATTTCTAAAATGAGTCCATCCTGCGTTTTCGTAGTCGACGTGTCCTTTCCTTTGTGTGCTGCTTTTTGCTGCTAACGGTGAATCTTCTCTCCCTTTTGTTTGCAGTGTCTCAGTTTGAAACTGAATTCTACATCAGTGGACTGGCACCTCTCTGTGATCAGCTTGTTGTACTTTCCTATGTAAAGGAGGTTTCCGAAAAAACGGTAATTTTGTTTTCGCCCCAAATACAATAGGGTGGGTTCGTTTGTAGCATTTTTACCCAGATGAAGTTGCCCATGAAAGGACTCAGCTCCAGTCTGAACAGAACTTCCTGACCTATAAAACCACGTCAGCAGAGATTACCCTGCAGGCTTCATGTATTTACATTTCAGAGCTCCACTCATTGGTTGCCTTTGTTCCTTTTGCCAAGCAAAGGGGAGTCTTTTTTTTTTTTTTTTTTCCCTTCCCTTTTTTTCCATCTCTCTTGGTATTTCAGTCGAAAGGAATGAAGGATTCCTCTTGCCAAAGGGCCAAGAAACTAAACTGACCCTGTGCATTAGCAGAAATGACAGCAATGAAGTTGATCTGTAGCATCAGCAGGGGTCCCTGTGGTCAGAGTGAATTACAGAGAGGGTGGTCCATTATTTCCTGTGGTCCAGATATATTTGTTTACTTCCCAGTGGCCCAGTGATTCTGAGTAGCTTGATTCTTGCTTTGAAATTAGATTGTTGCTAAGTCTCGGTTATCACTGCAAATGATGGTATGAAATGTACGGCTCATAGGAAGCAGCAGAGAATCTGCATTTCATTATACATGATTTTGGAATGAAGCCTGTTACAGGGTCCAGTGGAGGGGCCTGCATACTGAGTCTTTCTTTGAAGCCCAGGTCGGCCCCATTCCCAGAGTCCAGAGTTCCTGTCAGGAAGGGGCCAGGGGTGGCTTCAAGGCATAAACAAGGAGAGTTTATTGTAAAGGATTTTCTTTGGGATGCTGTGGTATAAAAGAAATGCAATTGATCGTCTAGCCCTTTACAGTGAGTGGGTTCTCCTTGTCTGTATCCTCTCTCTCTTTCTTTTTTTTTTTTTTTTCCCTTTTCAAATAGCAAGGAATAAAATGGGGAGAAAAACCCTGGGAGTCCCGGTTTTGAAGGTGGTAGCTGCTCTCCAGCATTTCTCTGAGCGAGCTCTTGCATCAGGAAGCCATCGCTATAGTAACCTGGAGCTCTGGGTGCCCATGTTGCTAGGCAATGGGATGCAGTAGACTTAAGTGAACACTCAAACCTGCTAAAATCAATAGGGCTGGCTTCTAGCCCTGTGCAGGACATCAGTTTATTATTATTTTATTTATTTATTTTTTTTGAAAATAAAGAAAAGCATTGGCTCCGGAGGGAGTAAATACAGTGCTTTTTGATGAGGAATGTGGGGAGCATTCAGGATGTGATTGAAAGACATAAGGAAAGAGGCAGTAAAATGACAAAGGGAAGCCCTAATAAACAGTTGACCAAAAAAAGAAAGAAAGGAAGGAAACCTTTGTTAATAAGAGAGAGTGTTGGAAAGGAGTAAAAACCAAGAAAAGCCAACCTCAAAGAGCAAATTAGAAAATGGAATTTTTTCAGAGGAAGAAGTGAGGGTCTTGGAGGTGCTTTAAAAATGTGTGTGTCAGTGTATATAACTCTTCATTTTCTCTAACACCAGAGGACACCTGAAATCCTTAAATACAGAAAGAACTGATCAAATTAAGGCAGAAGGAATAAAGAAGCAAGCTTGGGGCCAACCACGCCCCCCTTTTCTTTTTCACATCAAAAAGTTTAACTGCAACAGTAAACAGAATTCGTTTTTATATCAGTTGTAATGTTATCCCAGCATATTTTCCTCATTACACCTCTGACATATGTGCCTGTTCCCACACAGTTGCAGTGATAGTTACAAGCTCTTCTGTGTGGCCGTAATTTTAGGAGCACCGTCCCATTCTCTCTGCATATGGCTGTGCAGTCTCCCATCATCGTTCTGGTGGTTGTGAACTGTTTCATCTGCTTGATAGAACCTAATTTATGAGGCTGTTCCCTTAATGTTTTGTTTTTCTTCCATTCATTAATAAAGCACGTGTGTTAAGAATGGTGCTCAGCATGGAGTATCAACGATCAACAAGACCAAATTCCTGCTCCTAGGCAGTTCACGCATAAGCAGGGCTGTTAGACCAGTGAACAAAAGTTGTAAAATAATGATAAGTTGGATTTCTCATCCATCACCTTGCTGATGGATTTCTTACACATATGAAGGAGCTATTTATATGGTCTAGCAAGGTGATTTTCTTTCAACATTATTTGGTTCAATTTTTTTTCTATTTTGCTATTCCAATTTTGATATTTTTTGTCATTGTTATAGCTGTTAATTTTTTAAATAGTCAAATTTTTCAGTTTTTTCCTTTTTGTTGTTTTAAAAGCAAGATATTTGTCATTTCTCCACAGATCTGATAAATTATCCTGTATATTCACTGGGGTTTTTTCCTCTAATAGTGGATCTTTCATAATTGCTTTTTCTTTTGGACTGTTTTAAATATATGAGATGCAAAGCTGATGTAATCGCTTCTCAATTAACCTAACAAAATTGATCAAAGGAATCTTCGAGGCTTACTGTTTTACTGGGGAACCTTGGAGAGTTGGGAGTAGTTCTGGATTTCTTTCATTTTGTTCCTTTCATCTGTATTCTCTATACCAGTGCCACACTGCTTTAGGTCTTACTGCTTTAGGTCTTGCTGCTTTGGAAAATAAAGTGTATCTTTCATGCCTCTGTACTGAATACTCAAAGAGCTTGAGTTTTATAGTAAAACAAACTTGATTTCAAATCCATAGTCCCAGTTTTTCCACAAATCCCAGTCTCACCGTTTACTTATATAACTTTGACCTCAGTAAACTTTTTGATCCTCAGTTCCTTCATCTGCAATATTAGGAAGAACAGTACTTACTGAAGGGTGATTTAAGGACTCAGCGAGAAGAATCTGTGGACAGTCACCTACTAGGCTAGTGAAATTGTCATAGGCCCTCAATAAAACATCTTTTCCCCTTCTATCTTGATCTAGAACGGCAGTGTCCAAAACTGTAGTCGTTAAGCTTATGTGGCTATCCAAGTTGAAATTAATGAAAATGAAATAAAATTTAAAACTCAGTTTCTCAGGCACAGTCATCACATTTCAGGTGTCCGATGGCCACTCGTGACTCATGTCTACCACGCTGGGCAGTGCAGACACAGAACATTTACATCAGCTCAGCAAGTTTTGCTGTAGACGTAACTCTTAGTCTCTGGCTTTTCAGCATCCCCAGTGAAAGGACTAGTGGTGGCAGTGGTCTGGATCATGGAGCAGTTTATAATGTAATTTTCACTCTCTCTCATATTTGTGAGGAAGATGTAACAGAGTTATCTAAGGATGTGGTAGCTGTCCCTTGGAGTTGAAAGGGCTGCAGTGGTAGACCGCTGACACAGTACAGTGGTACCTGTCCTGTGTATCTCATCCAAGAGGTCAAAATAAACCACTGCTATGAGGCCATCCACGGCAGGTGGTGAGAAGGGCTTACACCTGCCGAATTTATAAAACCAAAGCACTTAATTATGGCTACCTAGAATTAATTTGTATCATTTTTTAAAAATATGCTGTGACACTTGGCCACTTAGTATCCATGTGATCTTGCACAAGGCACTACTTTTCTTTTTTTTTTTTTTAAATTAATTCATTTATTTTTGGCTGCTTTGGGTCTTCGTTGCTGCATGCGGGCTTTTCTGTAGTTGCGGCGAGCAGGGGCTACTCTTCATTGGTGCGTGGGCTTCTCATTGCGGTGGCTTCTCTTGTTGCAGAGCACGGGCTTCAGTAGTTGTGGCACACGGGCTCAGTAGTTGTGGCTCATGAGCTCTAGAGCGCAGGCTCAGTAGTTGTAGCGCACGGGCTTAGTTGCTCCGCGGCATGTGGGATCCTCCCGGACCAGGGACCGAACCCGTGTCCTCTGCATTGGCAGGCAGGTTCTTAACCACTGCGCGACCAGGGAAGTCCCTAATTTGTATCATTTATAGAAATGTAATTCAAATGAGCCTTTCTTTTTCCCCTTAGGAAAGAGAATACTGCGCCAGGCCCAGACTGGATATCATCCAGCCGCTTTCTGAGACTTGTGAAGAGATCTCTTCTGATGCCCTGACTGTGAGGGGCTTTCAGGAAAATGAATGTAGAGATTATCACTTAGGTGAGAGAGATCAAGGATCTGACTCACGTTATTTCTTATATTTATGTTTTTTCCCCTCCACCTGAGTAGCACAACCAGGAATTTAAATTAAGGTGCTGAAAGGCTCTTAGAGCCTATCTGGGCAGGCCTTTTATGTTGACAATGAAGGCGTCAAGGCCCAGAGATGCTGTAGAACTTGCTTGAGTTCCCACAGCAGAAGGGAGGGGTAGAGATGAGGCCAGGACCAAGGTGAGGAGGCTTTGTGGCCTTTGTTTTGTATTTGGTCTCCTGTCCTAACTATTTCATGTGACACCTGACTTACACTGACGTCAAGCAGCATGGTTCTCTAGTTGGCATATCACTCCCAACTTTATATCCCTAGAAGGTGTACTCTGGGTTGCCAGAGAAATTGTCTTTCTTTGACCGAACGCTCAGAGCTTGAAAGAGTGCCTGGTACATACTAGGCTTTCACCGAATATTTGTTGAGTGGATGCATGAATACACTTAGTCACTGCTTGGAAATAAAGGGAGAACCATTGCTTTGTAGTCATACCAGGGGCCTCTGTTTTGGTGCCATCATATCCTTGAAAAATACGTTGATGAAAAAATAGAACAGCTTTGGCTGTTGAGAAATTCTTTCCTGCTTTAAAAACAATAGACATGTTTTGAGAATATTTTCAGTTCTCATTTTGGTCAATGAAGAAATATCCTGTATCTGTTAGAGCTTTCTTATATGAAGCCCTTGATCGGCTGAGAAATGGGAGTGTATATTCTGGACTTAGCAAAAAGCAAATGTGATTCACAAGTGAAAGCATCCAGTTGAGGTATTTTTTGCTCAGAGCAAACTCTGCTGCACACTTAGAAACCCTTCAGAACAGGTTTTATAATTGAATTCTTCAGGAAACCCTTACCATCGGCATTGTGCACAACATGCTGAAATGATAGATGATGTCTCCAGGGCTTGGGGCATCTGTCATTTATGCTTTAGATGGCCTTGACCTTGAAGAGGAGGAAACATTTATCGCCAACTGTGGGGTGTAATTGTTCTGTAAAAATAGAACTGCTGTAAATGGCCATCAATAAAGTTTATATACAGTAGATAAATTATATACAATAGACATGGAGAATTTTGAGCACTGTCTTTCAGCTGAGGTCAGAACGTTAATATATGAAACAGGATTTTTAAGCCTACCTTATTTTTTTCAAGTTTTTTTGGTATTTCCTGCCTCCTTCCCTCTCTTCCTTTCTTCCTCCTTCCTTTCCTTTTTTCATTCAAATCATTTTACGTGTAAATATTTTTTAAAGCACTGGAATAGATTCTGTCATTCTCTACCCTGTCTCCCACCCCTACCTTCAAACACAGCTGAACACATTTATTCCAAAGGTAAGAGAGCTTTCTGTTCGCTCGTAAGTTGGGTAGCCTAACCCTGTCCCCCCAAACCACTGCCAAGGTTTCTACTGTTGAGTCACCCAAGTTATTGTTCTCTAATCTCTAGAATACTCGGAAGGGGAGTCACTCTTTTACATTGTGAGTCCAAGAGATGTTGTCGTAGCCAAGGAACGAGACCAAGATGACCACATCGACTGGCTCCTTGAAAAGAAGAAACATGAAGTAGTCTTGCTTTTACTTCAAAGTATTGACACGTCGGTAACAGAGAGGGGCTAAAAGGGTTTTGTAATAAATTTTTCATGTAGGTGAATTAGCACGTTCTAAGCTAGTAATATGTAGGAGGCCAATAACTTTCCGATATTCTTTTCGGAAATTAGGGGGAATAAAGACTGCAGGGAGGTTGACTGGCCTTACTGTTCAGTGGAAGAGGAATTGGTGATGGAGGAGGAATTGGTGATGGAGGGAGGGGTGGGTTAGATCCAGCCTACTGATAAGTTTATTTGGTGGTTTTTCAAGAAAAATAAAATAAAGCTAGTATTTCAGAATCATCCATTTGGATATTTTAGTGAAATCATTTATTTTGTGCTTATATCATGTGTAAAAAGTAAAGCTATCAAACTGTACTCAGGAGGGTTTGAACTACCTGTTCAGATGGAATGATGTTGTCCACGTCATTGAGTCTTGGTTCAGACTAATTTGAGTAGATAATGCCCCATCATGGCTTTTTTTAAAAAAGGAAAACATTTTAACGTTTTAATAGCTGCAAAGGTATTATTGTGTTGGTTTAGTTAGAGAAACTCTCTGGATAGTCTTATATGCTAATCAGCCAAAAACAAACAAAAAATGGTCCACTTATTTGGTGCTTTAAGTTTGTAACCACCTGAAAGGATTTGGAAAAAAAGTTTTTAATTTATAAACTCTTTGGAGTCCAGGTATTGATACCAAGTTCATACCCCAGTTATTACCATTATTGCTTTAGATCCAGCAGCTTCTTAAATAATTTTGTGTTTCAAACATTTGTGTTAAAGTAATCATTGTAAACTTACCAAAATAAAAATAAAATCAGAGATTTTCAAAATCTTAGTGTAGTTGTACCTAAATGTATGCATACAGGTTACTTTTTATGCTTCATAAAGGAAAAGGGCCCCTTGATTAATATATGTCATACAGATTTAGAATGACAGATTTTTTTGTTTGAACATAAGAGATTTTGTTGTATTTTGAGTTGCGTATGAAATGTGATTCCAGTGTCCTAATGTGGAAATGAATTCAAATGGAAATAAGAGAAGTCTTCATTTTGGTTGACTGCTTTTGTTTGAGTTTGAATTCAGTGAGGTTCACTCAACCATAACATTAAAAATTTCTGTGCTTGAAGCAAAAGCCATGGGAAAATGGAGCTTATTTATGTAGCCCAGAACTTTAAAACATAATAAATATAGTGTTTATGACCTCAACGTCTCTCTCTCCCACTCTCTCCCCTTTTCCCTTCCTCCTTTTCGACTGCTTTTATCATGCTTATGTAAATACAGGAAGCTCTGATGGCAGCTGAAATTAGCCAAAAGAACATTAAAAGACATAAGATTCTGGTAAGTATGTAATTTTACTATTTGAAACATAACTTTACCTTTCAATAAGTTATAATGAGGCTGAAAGTAATTTGAAAAGAACGGATTCTTGCTACCTTTTGAGAAGTTATTTCAAACGAATTCCCTAACCTGTGAGATCAAAATAGTTCATTTTATTGAATCAGTTTCTGCTTGTAAACAAGAAACTTGAACACCTGCTAGGAGGTAGTTTTAGGTAATTTGGAAACTGGATTTATAAATACACTTTAAATACAAAGCTTTCCAGTTATGCGTGGGGAAGTTTCTTTAAATCACAGGTAAAATCACATTATCATGAAATTTATCAAAAGAGTAGTTTCATAAAACTAGACTGCTTCAGTGTCTCTGTAAGAACAGGCTCAATTTATTTTGTTATGGTGACTAATTTAGGACATCAAATATATTTTTATTATATTTTGGACTTGGGAAAAATATTGTGAGTGAAATCCCATTTCTTTGCTAACTGTGAAAATGAATGTGCAGATGGAAAGCAGAAATGTTATCCTCTGAGTGTGAAGGGTCCTTAGAGATCATCTAGCCCAAGACCCTAGTTTACAGTTGAAAACTGGAAACTTAGTTATTTATGGCTATTTGGGTTCCAGTGCAAAGTCCTTCCACCTACACTTTCCCCACCTTAAACTTCTCTTTAAAACTTCCCCAAAAAGCCTAATTCCCAAAGAGTATACAAGCAAAATAGTTCAGGAACTAAAAGGGAGAGAGAGAACAAGAGCATCTTATGTTGTTTTATTCATTCAAAATTGTAGAGAATAAGCAAGGATTACCTAGAAATGGAGTATTCCAGCCAGTAGAAGAGTAGAGTTGAAGTAAGCAGGTCAAAAGTAAGACAGGCTTAGCTTAGTCAGTTGTACATTGGATTTGGTAATATGAAAGTGACAAGTGCATTTTCTGTATATATTATTTATTCTCAACATGCTTGGTGGAGTGAAAGTGAATAGGAGATGATGAAGTTGAGTTGAATATAGACTAAGGCTAGCCTCGAAGTGGAAAAGAGTCAAGACTATGGCTGGGGGCTATGACATCATGGGGAGGTTTTGGGTGATGGTAGGTATTTCGTGTAAGACATTTAACGTGCTTATGCTTAAGGGAAAAGAGAGAAAATCAGGTTGAGGTTAAAGGAGCACAGAGACAGAGGATGAACTGGGAGGGAGCATGGACATGGGGAGAAAGGTTAGAGAAACGGATTCTGCAAAAGAGGCATCTCTTCTCTGAACCTGTAGACTCACGGTAGATACTGTGATATGTGATCTATTTTCAGAGAAATAAAGTTAAGCACCTTTTCTTCACTCCGTAGTTCCAACAGATTTGAAATACGATTTCCTACACAGTAGTCATTAAAGTGAAAGTTTAATAAACTAAGACCTTTGGGTATTTCCCTTCACTCTTGAAATGGGGCACATTGTCCTTTACATTAATCACGCCTGGACATTTTTCTCCTAGGATAAGGCAGGCAGAGAGAGAAATGGGCTCCTGCCATTTCTGCCATCCAGGAAGAAGCTCCACAAAAAATTTTTTGTGCATGAAGTAGAACTTTTGTTACATATATTGAGTTCAAGCTTCTCACGCAAATGCTTTTAGGTGGATCTGATCTTTCATAAGAGTCATGAGGAGATCAAGCAAGAGGTGCCCCATCTCTGGTGGCACAGGCCACCTCATATCCTTTCGGGACTCTAAGGTAGAATAAGTGAAGGAGCGCGAATCCTGTGAAGCCAGTCGGTTCAGTGCTTTGAGCTCCAGTCTCCTCATCTGTAAACTCGTGGGTTTGAATGACCTGGTTTTCTGAGCTCATTTTCACTTTGATGTTAACTTTAAATATTTCCCTTTCAAATGATCTGTCATTTCATTTTTCTTACAGCATTTCCTCAGACTTGGTATAGAAGAGACAGGCAGCTCACGTTTTAGGGATGAAAGCACAAGAACCAATTTTATATCCAGTGACAACATGAAATTGTTGGGTCATGTTTCTCTTATCAGAGATTTCTTTGTAGGAAATTTTTTAGAAGAGGGCAGGTTAGGAGCCTTTAAAGTAGTAACATTTTTTAAAATTGTAAACTCTAAACTTTGTGAGAATACAAGTATATTTAAATATGCTCAAGAAAGAAATGAACATAATTACATAAAGCAAACTAAGATGTATGAACAGGTTCAGTCAGCGGGCCCACTCAGGAACGGAGACCCAACTTTCCATGTGTTCCAGTTAAGTATGAAATTCCTTCATTTCATTTCCCCTAGGACATCGGCTTGGCATATATAAACCACCTGGTGGAGAAAGGAGAGTACGACATAGCGGCACGGTAATCAAGATGTTTTCACAATTATTGGTTAATATAAATAGAATTGAGCCATGTTAGCAATAGGAATAAGTCGTTCTCTACAGTTGACAGACTTTTTTTACATCTTTCTAACGGGTTATTTTTGAATAGTAGTGGTTTTAACCACAGAATGGATTGATACATGTTAATTTACCCACCTACTATCTCATTTGCACTAAACGAAAAATGGTTTTCTCATTATTTAATGAGAAGGGTGTCAGAAACCATGAAGAGTCTGATATTTTACCCTTTTTATAAGCTGACAAGTTTGCCTGCCAGTTTCATGAGTGCTGGCAAAAGACCTGATACTCCGGGGTCAGAGACACAGGACCGTGTCTACCTCAGCAGTAGTCGTGTCCAGAGTACCAGCACTTTCTCCAGATCCGACAGCATGAGGCAGAGAGGCCCAGGTGACCCTGCCCAGGCAGCAGGTTGTGTTACAGGAGAGGGACCCTGGGCTTAGGGTGTCTGATTCTTTTATAATGGGCAGTAAGCCTGCCTGCCCTTGGCTCCAGAGGAAGATGTTATTTTTATTCTACTGGGCAGTGAACAAACCTGCCCTGTGCTCCAGAGGGAGAGAGACAGGCTGTGTCCTCTCACCTCCAGGGCTGTTCACACTACAAGCATCCCAGAAGAGACCGTCCAGGATAAAAGCGGCCATTGCCTCTGCTCACAGTTCAAGGAGAACGTCTCCCAACAGGAGGGTGGCAGTAAATGGAAATGATCAGGCCCCAGGCTCCTGGTTTGCAGGACAAAAACCTAAATGGTTTATAGTGGTCGCGTGGGTCTGTGTGGGCAGTTCCCCCTCGAGCTGCGCAGCGCCATCTGCAGGACTGCGGGGCTGCCCGGAAACATAGTCTTCAGGGCCACCTTTTGTCCCCTGACTTAGGGAAATGTGTTTCTTTGATGTGTAAATCAAAGTTTTATTCATACATAAACATTTTTCTGAATTATATACTGAAGTAGGATTCTAATTTTCTAAAGTCTGATTTTGTAGTCCACTATTTAAAGCCACTGAAACAGTGGTTTCATTGACACTTTTGGGTATGATGATATTTCTTCAAGGCAAGAAGGGTCCCCAGACCAGCAGCGCTCATCTGGATAGGTAGGAAACTCAGAACAGAAAAATCAGTGGGAAAACCCCTAATCCAAGTCTTCTGAAAGGGATTCATCTTTATTTATAAGTATTTCATATTTTCATGATTTCCATCAACTTTGTATATGCAGTCAAGTGAGTACCAGTAATACCTTTATGTTCATTGGCACTTGAAATGGAAATTTGTCAAAGTTCTGGGATGAGAGATTTATCTAAACCACTAGGGGAAATGTCTACTTAGTCTGCCTCTGTTTGTTTTCTTTCTTTATACTTTCTTTTCCCTGGGGTGTTTTTACTGCCAGCAAATGCCAGAAAATTCTTGGGAAAAATGCAGCGCTCTGGGAATATGAAGTTTATAAATTTAAAGAAATTGGACAGCTTAAGGTAAGCATAGCTTTATTTTTAACCCTTTAATTTTTGTATGTAGTATATTGAAATGGAAATAAAATTAATAGTAATCAGTTCTTTATTGGGAAGCGAGTACTATTTCAGCTAGAAAGAAAAACTTTTAGAAATTAGTTACCAAATAGAAATCTGGTTTATATTTTATGTGCATAAAATATATACAGATGTATTACATATATGATGTGTTCACTTTCTTATCTCCCTCCAATTCCCTCAGTGTTTGGATGGAAGTTTTCATGTTCTTTTTAATGAATGTGGAAAACAGGTATAGTCTCATCGTAGTAGATTATAAACATAAGGCTTTTTTCACATGTACTGAAGAATTAGTGCATTTTCCAACATCTTACTTGCTGGAAGACAAATGGAAAATTTTGACCAGATAGCTCCAACAAATAATTTTGGTATTTCATTTTTTTATCTTTCAATTTAGTTTACAATATCTAAACTAATCAATAAAGTATTCCTATGTTTGGAGATCTGTTTAAAACATTTTAAAAAAACTTTTCAGTATTCGTGAGCCTTTTCAGTGTTCTCTTAGAATTATGAACATGCTTTTAAAAATTCCAGTTATTCAGCTGGCCAGCCCTGTGCCTTGTCCTCTGCTTGCCCCATAAATGTAACTCTTCTCCAGGAGACCCTCAAGGACACTTCTCGTCATGTTTATTGGGTTGATCTTGGGGGATCTTCTCCAGTCCTATGGCCATGTTTACCATGATGGCTCCATCACCCAGACCTCTATTTTGAATTCCTTATCTATGTTGGAAGCGTGTGATGGACATTTTTCCTTGTGTGCACATGCTGCTGAGAATGATCACTCAGATGAATGTGAATCCATTTCCCTCCCAAGTTTGGTCCTTCTCCTTTCAATCTGTGTGTACCACATCACAATATGCTCATTTCTCCAAGCTTAATAGCTCAAAGCCACTGTCTTTTTTTTTTTTTTTTTTAACATCTTTATTGGAGTATAATGGCTTTACAATGGTGTGTTAGTTTCTGCTGTATAACAAAGTGAATCAGCTATACGTATACATATATCCCCATATCCCCTCCCTCTTGCGTCTCCCTCCCTCCCACCCTCCCTATCCCACCCCTCTAGGTGGTCACAAAGCACTGAGCTGATCTCCCTGTGCTATGCAGCTAAAGCCATTGTCTTGATGAGAACATCTAACTCACCTCCTTATTCTGTTTAATCTCCAATTCTTGTCAGTTTCACTTTGTCAGTACCAGTTGGGCCTCTCCTCCCCCTCTGGTACCACTGCCTTAACTCCCGCCTGAGCGATTGCAAGGGCCTTCTGGCAGATCTAGAGACAACCCTAACCCACAGTTAGCCGTTTAAAAACTACACGTGCTCCGCTCATTTCCCTCCTGCTCAGAGCATAAAATCTGAATCCCTTTCGTGACCCCACGTCACCTTCCTCTTCAGCCTCATCTCCCTCCCGTGACCCCCGTCTCACATGTCTGAGCCATGCTGACCTCCCTGCATGCAGAGTGTGGATTCATGGTTCCATGCCTTTGCCCATGCTGTTCCCTCTACCAGGGTGCCCTTCCCCCTCTCTCTTGGCCTGACAGGCCCCTGGCATCTGTCACTTCTGCTTCAGTCTCTAAGATCCACCTCGCCACAGCATCTTGTTTGCCCCTCTCTCAAGACACTTAGCACGCAATATTGCAACTGGCTGTTTAGATATCTGCATATCTTCCCTCTGAAGCTGTGAGCCCCTGGGGACAGTGCCTGGAGCTCTGGGTCCCCAGGACAGAGCATGGCGATTGGTGGGTAGTGCACTGCAGAACCATTTACAGTGTTTGGATATGCAACACTTAACACAGTGCTGAAGTAGCTAAAAACACAAGGTTTATTTTCCCTTAATTTCAAACGATGATTATGGGTTTTTAAAGGTTGATGTATTCCATTTTAAGGAAAAAAAAAAAGAAAGATGAATAGATGACCTATAACTCCTTGATTACTTAAGAAGTTGACTTTTATCATCATTCTCCCTCGTATTACTTAGATTTTCATTAATTCATCAGGAAGAACAGAGAGATAATGTTTAACTTAATCGAGGCAGTGTCTTTTATTCATTCATTCATACATGTAGACACCTTATCTATACTTTTTAAAATGTATTATGTTATAAGAAGGTAGAGCTTATTTGAATCTTTTCTCTTCGTAATATTTTTCCAAAGTACTCTGTTGCCTTAAGTTTTTAACGTAAATGTATATTTTTATATTTGCTGCCTCTTTGGAATACAGTTTTATTTTGCTTCTTTTTAAAGATTTTTTTTTTTTTGCCTTTTCCTTCCTTAGGCTATTAGTCCTTATTTGCCAAGAGGGGATCCAGTTCTGAAACCACTCATCTATGAAATGATCTTGCATGAATTTTTGGAAAGTGATTATGAGGTATGACATTCCAACATGGTCAAATTGTTCTCTGTGAAAAATGTTACGAAATCTAGAAAAATGGTACACTGGAGCAGCTGGCTTAAAGGCGACAGATTTGCAGTTTGTGTGTGGTAGATGAAACTGAGATACATACACTCTGATGACCCCTGATGTTTATGTGGACCTTGTTAAAGAAAATGTCTAATCCATGGACATTTTGAATATTTCCTTAAAGCTACCTCCTCGATAGAGCTAAAGGGAAAGGACCAAGTACCATTCGGGGGAATTCATAAATAGAATAGCATCTGCTAATGATGCTTCTACTGCCCTTAAAGAATTCAGAACTTTCTAAAACTTGAGTCTCAGAACTAAGTTTGCCAGAGGGGGATTGCAGAGAAATTGGGACGCAGGTAGGGGGAAGGGATTGGAAATGATCTGTTTTGCTTATTGTTTAAGGAGAAAGGTGGTACTTAAACTGCTTATCTACTGTACACGCTGCACTTTTACATGCATGTTGCGATATTATACTCCCAGCAGCACTATACATAGTAATATCCAATTTTACAGAGGAACTAAAAATTAAAGAAATTAAGTAAGTTGTCTAAGGCCATCCATAATAGGTATGCCTGGGTTTGACTTTAAATTTGGTGTTTGCATGTACCCAAAATGGATGATAATTTTTAAAGTTTGTTCCTTTAAAATGCATTTATTCAGAAAGTCTCTGTTTCGTGCCTACTGTATTGCAGGAATGTGCTGGGCGCTAAGCATGCAGATGTGAATGAAATGATGCGCATTTAGCGATAGCTCTAGTCTGAGTCACACCCAAGCATATAAACCAGCAGTTCTCAACAGAGGTGGATTCCACCCCCCCCGCAGGGGACATTAGGCAATGTCTGGAGACATTTGTGATTGTCACGACTAGGGAATTGGCACTACAGGCATTTAGTGGGTGGTGGCCAGCAAGGACGCCGCTAAACACCTTACAACACACAGGACAGCCCCCCTATGACAAAGAATTATCTGTCCTCAAGTGTCAACAGGACTGAGTTTGAGGACCCCGATATAAACAGATAAATTATTACATTGTATGCTGGGTGCTCTAATAAAGCTATCCACGAAATGTGGTGGGAAGACTCAGCCTTCACCCACTTCTGACTAGAGGAAAAGATGGGATTTCTCGTGAGCAGGTTCTAGACGAGGCCGGTAAGCTCTTGATCAGAGCTGGTGCTGGGACAATCCATAAATCAGGAGATATCGGATCACCGACTGCTCTTCTCCAGCTTCTGCCCAAACTTCAAAGTCTTTCGTAAAAGTGGCACCATTTTCGGCTCCTTATAAAGTTCAGGGACCTAACCCAGTGATCAGTTTTCCTTTTTGGTACCTCACTGTATGTTGCAGGTTGTCACTGCCTTCGTACATTCTGATGTTATGTTTTGAAAATACGGAAGACTAGACTTTATTTACAGCTTTTCTCCTTCCCACAAGAACGCAGGGTGGCTTGCAGAAAGGTTAATAGAATGGAAATTCCCTAGCGGTCCAGTGGTTAGGACTCCGCACTTCCACTGCAGAGGGCATGGGTTTGATCCCTGGTCAGAGAACTAAGATCCTGCATGCTATGTGGTGCAGCCTAAAAAAAAAAAAAAAAAAAAAAAAACAAAACCAAAAAGAAAGGTTAATAGATAGAAGGAGACAATCAGAGAGGGAATGAGAAAAAGAACTCCTGTGTTTTGAGTGCCTACTGAGATACTTTTTTAACAAATAACTGATTCAATTTAAGGAGGAGTAATAATGCAAACACTATATTCTAGCTCTGAGATGATTTTTAGAGCTTAAGATCTAAAGGGACCTTTAAGATGGTGCGCTTTTATCCTGATAACTCGCACACTTGGTCAGTTACTGTCAGCCACGTGTTCCTGGATACGTCAGATTCAAGCATCCTGATGCCTGTGTGACCTATGTAGTTCCTTTACTGTTCCAAGCCTGTATTCTTATCATAGGAAGGGACTACGTGCTTTCGGATGAATTAAACTTGAAAAATGTATTTCTTCCTAGTGGCAAGATGGGAATAAAGACACAGACCTACTAAAGAATGGACTTGAGGATACGGGGAGGGGGAGGGGTGAGATGTGACAGGGTGAGAGAGTGTCATGGACATATATACACTACCAAATGTAAAATAGATAGCTAGTGGGAAGCAGCCGCGTAGCACAGGGAGATCAGCTCAGTGCTTTGTGACCGCCTGGGGGGGGTGGGATGGGGAGGGTGGGAGGGAGGGAGATGCGGGAGGGAGGAGATATGGGAACGTGTGTATATGTGTAGCTGATTCACTTTGTTATAAAGCAGAAACTAACACACCATTGTGAAGCAATTATACTTCAATAAAGATGTTTAAAAAAAAAAACAACGTATTTCTTTAATAACTGTACAAACTAATGAAGGCAGCATCTCTTCATGCTCTCTCATCAGCATGTGTTCTGATACCATAATCCAGTCTTCCCTACCAGCATGGGTCTGTTCCTTTCCAGGTCTGTACAGAAGAGTCTATGGTAATAGTTTCTGCCACTTGTGCTAGGTGCCAACTGCCAAAGTCTCGGAGCGTGGTTTCTATTCATTTCTTATTCAGTCCAATTCAGCACATCTTTATTTAGAACCTACCGTGGTCAAGAACCGGGCTGAGTACTCATTTGGATCCAAGAGAAATAAAAACACAGTCCCAGGCTTCAGCGGGCTTACAGACTGACTGGGGAGACTGTGTTAATAAGCTTTAAGCAACTAGAAAATAAGTAAGACAGGCAGAGCAACGTGTTATAAGAGATCTAATGAGAGGCCATTATTGGCCGTCATAGTTATTGGAAAAGGTTTCTTCTGTGAAGAAAGACTTATAATGGACTTCTCTTTCTTTCCAGTATGTTCTGAGTACACAGAGTGGCTGTCATAAATTTTCCATCTTTGTACGTCTTCCCAAAAGAAAGAAAATCATGAGTGTTCTGTGAAAATGATGGAAAGAGTATGAGCTTTATTTTGAAATACCGAAGCTTAGTATACTTGTCCTGTTTTTAAAGTAATGTAATTTAACCATAAAAAAGCAATTTTTTTATTTGTATGATTCTGTCACAATTCATGATTCAACCCTTACTTTTTCAAGAAACTGTTTTAAATCCTGTATCATTAAAGGTGTCTTGTTAATTCATATCTGGAAAACTTTTGACTGAGACTGAAAGAAATAAGCATGACTCAAAGCTTGTAGATGTGTTTTCCTGAATATTTTAGGGTGTCTGCCTGGTCAGTACTATTAAGAAGGTTATAAATAATTTGGTTTGTCGTAAGCTCTTATAAATAATTCGCATTTTAGCTTCCATCATTCTCCGTTTCATGTTTAAGTTTGAATTAAATTGTCACATAATTAATCAGACAGCAGTGTTCTGTAGCAACACTTTTGATCACATATAATGTGGATGAAAATTTTGTGCTGCTAAATATAGCACTAAACGTCAGATTAAAAATAAAAATATATGAACAGTATTTTCTTGGAGGTACTGGTTCTTCATAACTTCTTTGTACGGGGTTTCTACTGAAATGCATATAGCTTTGCCTTTTAATTTACAGCCTAGCAGAATTATTTTAAATAGTTAAGTTTTGCTTCATAATATTAATGACAAATGTATAAGCATGTTAAAAATGGGACAGTTTCTATGGCATTTCATTTAATGAATAGTCTTTAACCTTTTACTTACTATCGGGTCGGCCAAAAACTTCGTTTGGGTTTTTCCATATGATCTTACAGAAAGACCCGAACGAACTTTCTGACCAACCCAATATGATAGGCACCAGGGAGTTCTCTGATTTTGCCACTGGATCGTAATAGCTCCCTGATAACTCTGTCCTCTAATTAATAATAAAGGCCCCAGGGGCGATTTCATCAGTATTTTTTAGCACATTTATTCAAAGGTACACAAAACCAGTTAAGCAGAGAAAAGCCTAACGTGAAATGTGATCAATGTTTATTTCAGTTTAGGCTGGAGTCCTCAGGTTTTTATCGCACAACATGACCTGTCATTTTGTCTTATTTTGTATTAGAAGTTGGCAGTACTGCAAGGCCGTTGCCTGAATCACGGAAAAGAGGAAAAGGAGCCAGGCTTTCTTCTTTTCCTGAACAGTATTACCTCTGGTTTCAGGTCTACTGAGAGCTGCCAGTGTTGGGATGGAAATCTTTTCAGGACTTTTTTTTAATCTTATAAATTGCAGAGTCTTAAGAAAACAGAAACTTGATCCAACATATTTTGATTCAGAGAACATTTTAGTGTTCTGCTTTAGTAGTTTTATGAAATGTATCCTCTTTACTTCGTGACTGTCCTCCCCAAATCTCTCAAGTCAAACTGCAATCATGGTCATATGAAGGAAGGTTGCAGTTTGAATGGAAAATGTGCAGCCTCTTCTGGTCTTTTGCCATCCTTGCTGGAGGTTTCTTTGGCAGAAAAAAACTATATTCCCGATTATTTTTGTGATTTTCTTCTTAGCAAATCCTGGTAGTTTACAGAAGCAAATTCCACCACACAATTTTCATTTCTAAATATCATTTAAACCAATTCAAAGTAGTTCATTAAAGCATTTGTTGAGTTATTTAATATAAATAATATGATTTTTTTTCAATAATGTGAAGATTTTTACTTCTATTTGCTACCTTTGAAAACATCTACACTTTTTTTTTTTTTTTTTTTTCCCTAAAAGTTGCCAAGGATCAGTGTAAATAGCTCCCCAGTACTTTGAGTCACAAGGGCTAAAGCTGAGAATCAGGACGGCACGGCTGCCCAGAACACCGGCCAGGAATCAGCCCTGGAGGGAAACAGGATCCAATCGGGGTCTGGACTTTTCTATCAGAACCACAAAATTTGAGATCGAGAGAGAGTCAGTGTAAGAGCAGGGGACAGACTTGAACCAGCGTCCTAAATCCCCAAACAAAACTCGGTTTAGAGGCATGAGTGGAAGGAAGATAGAGATGACTTGTTGAAGGTGGGATGCCGGGTGATTCCACTGTGGAAACAAGGCCAGTGTGTGCTCAGTACTGGCTGTGGAGCTGACTCGGACAGTGTCTGTAAGATGTTAAAGATGTTCTCCAAGTGTTATGGCTAGTCCAGAATGAGGAGACAGCAAGTCAGACCTAAATTCTGCCTCTGCAGTGGCACTTGATGGAAGGACCTGGGGGCCTTGCTTCCTTGTGCATTTCATCCAATCACAAGAGAAGGGATGGCACCGCCTACTTCTCAGGAATGGCGCATGGGGATGCATATGCGGACGTTGTGTGCCTCCCTCACCACCCGTGAAAACTGATGATACGTTTATGGACCAGTGTTTTAACCCTAACATGATCTTACCTGTTTTCCATGAATAGTTTTAGGAATTGTATGAACTCTTTGGATTGTTTTCCTATTTAAAGAGTGTTCTTCCTCTGTTCTTCCCCTTGGTTAGGGTTTTGCCACACTGATCCGAGAATGGCCGGGAGATCTGTACAACAATTCAGTAATAGTTCAAGCAGTTCGGGATCATCTGAAGAAAGACAGTCAGAACAGAACGTTACTTAAAACCCTGGCAGAACTGTGAGTATATTTTAGCGCTTCTTTTTTCCAAATCAATCTACATGAAAAGTCTTTCCTATTTTAGATCTGTCAAACTGAATTGGGAGGGTGCAGATCTATACTATTTTCCTATATTCACTCTTAGTAAAAATCTTTCGTAAGCCTCCGGTCAACAACGAGAACATAAGGTAAGGAAATTGTGTGAAACTTACAATTGTAATGTCATCTGCTTCCCAGAGGAGAGGAACCTAACCAGCATCACGTGGTAGAGGCAGTGGTGCAGGTAGGGAAGGGTGCCAGGTCTTAGACCTCTCAAGCAAATCAGTTTCCCAGTGAGGCGCTGGATTCTGCCATTCTTGGATCTGCAAGTCAGTAAATTTCTCACACCACAGACTCCTTATCTATAAGATCACAGGTGACAATTCCTTATGGGATGGTTTTCATGAGAATCTTGCATGACACCACTACACCAGCGGTGCAAGGGATGGTTTTAATGAAGTTTCATAATCAAGAGCTAAGTGCAGTGCCTGGCACTGAGTCAGGGCTTAGAAAACGGAAGACTGGTTAATGCTTTTCATATTCACTGGGTGCTTTTGGTGACCCGGGCTTTGTGCCATATGCCTATGACGCAGAGGTAGATAAAGGTACCCCATGCCCTCTAGGAACTTTGGTTTAGTGAAACAAGCAGCACACTGCAGTTAATCTCAGGAAGACCATCCCACTTCAGCCCCTCAACACTCCCCCCGCCTCAGACAACCCGCTCCAGCATCCTCTTACATCTTTTGCCCAAGACCAAGAAAGGTACACCAAAAGGGCCTAGAATTTCAGGGCTGCTTAAGACTTTCCACAGAAGGGGACACGTGTGTGGCCTTCTGAGTTGGAACACTAAGGATTTTCTTCTGGAAACACTGTTCTAGTTTTCCTTGGATTCTGTAGTACTAACACGGTACTAGTAATACTAATAATTCTGTAGTGCTAAGAATGGATTCCCAGTGCAATTTAGGTTCAGTTGGCATTTAGGAGCTGGCTTAGGGAATTAAGCAATGTGAAAAACACTGTTTCAACAGAAAAACATTTAAATTTTATACAACCTCCTTACAGAGAAGCTTTTGGAATATCACCCCTTTGTCAGCTGAACACTGCTTGTAAGAATTTTAACTGATTTTTCTGTTACTAGAATAAGAATTTCCTTCATGTGGGGTCGTAATTTCTTTGGTATATGGATTTCTCTAAAAAATTTTGAGAGTTTACTTTTTAAAGAAAAATTTTATTAGTTGAATATTGTAAATATTCTAAAATTTTGGTGAGATGGGAAGCAAGGTTCTGAGAAAGAAATACTTATTGGTCACATATAGTTAAATCCCAAGGAACACTTTTCTAAATAAAGTTAGCTTTTCTCTCTAAACAAGTTTTTCAGTTTTCATTAATGTAAAACATGATTTATATGTGTGTATCTGTGTGTTTTATTAGATGTGTTGGTGAACATTAATGTAAAAACTTTTGTCTTACCAGGTACACCTATGACAAAAACTACGGCAATGCTCTGGAAATATACTTAACGTTAAGACATAAGGATGTTTTCCAGTTGATCCACAAGCATAATCTTTTCAGTTCTATCAAGGATAAAATTGTTTTATTAATGGATTTTGATTCCGAGGTAATGGGTTTCTTTTTTCTTTTTTTTAAAAAATTTTTATTGGAGTATAGTTGATTTACAGTGTGTGTTAGTTTCAGGTGTACAGCAAAGTGAATGAGGTATAATGTGTTTCTTATTTTACTACTGGTAAATTATTTGTGCCGTCCCAAGTTTTTAATGATTAGACATTTGTCCACATGCTGGAATAGTTAATCAATCACATAACTTGGCTGTATGCTGATCATGTTCAGAACCTTCGGACCCTCCCTGGATGTTAACTCCAGTAGTCGGCATTCAGGAATCCTTTACTTGATGTGGTTATTCTGTAAAAGCAATCATAATTTGATGTGGAACTTTTGAAGCTGTGTGTGTGTGTGTGTGTGTGTATGAAATAACTTTTTTTTGGTAAAACAATTCATATAACTCATAGAAACAGAGAATCTAGCCATATTGCTTTAGCTCATTCAACCCTATTAATTGTATGTCCCAGAATTCAAATTTTAAGTAAACTATTTTGATCCGTTTGTTGCAGTTTTATTCCTTGGTATTCACAGCTTCAGCATGTGGAGTTTCCACTGGTCTCAGATGATGCCCAGACTGATACATGTGGGATGTATCACTTTATTACAGGACAGATTTGAAGAGCGGAGTGCTTGTCTCAGGAGGGCACCCTACCTCCACAGCTCACAGCGGCTCTTGTAAAGTGATACAAACTGTTTTAAACAAAGAAAAGTTAATGCAAGTGCTAATGATGGAAAGAAAGAGATTCATACAACACAGTGGTTCTTATTCCAAAAAATCGAAATTTTAGTTAAAGAGTAGAACCCTTAAGGCTCTAAAAGGGTCACTTGAGTTTTTTAAAATTTTATTTTACTGTATTTAGTGGTATTGTGTTATATATCTATTATGTGCTATATATTAGTCTTCACACGCTTAAACAGGAGCTAAGTCTACTTTTTTCTGAAAGATGCTTTTAGCCCATTTTTCATACTGAAGGAGTCAAGTCCTTAGGCAGTACAGATCTAAAAATAATCAATGCAGTTCCCAGGAAGTTCAGGGGACAGAGGTTCTGCTTTTCTGGCAGAAGATGATTAAGAGGATGAGAAGCTTATATAGAAATTAATTACATTTCCCCCATATCCAGTCTCCCCTTACGCCTACCCCACTCCCATGTGTCTCAAGAGCCTAGTTTTGCCTATGAAGCTATAGACAAAAGATGAATGAGCTCAAAATAATTGCTATTCAAGAGCATGGACCCAAGTTAAGGAATCAGAGAACTTTCTAATTAGAAAATAACTTAAGGATAATCTCTTCCAACGTCCTAATATTTCAGAGAGAAAAAAATGTTCACAGCAGACAGGTAGGCAGTGTAATAGCAGAGTCAAGGACAAGACCCAGCTATTCTGTATAAGGCTCAGTCTGGTGGGCTGTCTTCCCACTACCTCTTGCTACAGGCACTGTCTAACTTGTGTTTCATGCATGTTAACGGTGGCTAAAGTCAATTCTAAAAATCCATAAGCTTTATATCGTTATGAAACTTCAGCTATCTTTTCTTTTTCTTTTTTTTCCTGACTCTTACCCTCTTCTCCACATAAGACCAGCTTCTTGTATCTGTGGAATCTGTAGAGGGACTCAGTCGATATTCAGGTGGCCAGAAGCAAAGCTCATTTTTGTGGTACTGCAAACTATACAGATGTTTTGTATTAGTGAGTCATAGCAAGGCACTATTTTAAGTCTATGCAAAGCCCAGAGACCTCAGATTAAAACACATTTTAAAATGCATTTAGAAATATCTCACTGAAGGGCCATTGTAAAGCTAAGAACCTTCTTATCTGTGTAAAATAAGCCCTCTGCCTTTAATGGTGATACCTTATCCAATACATTGTATTCTGTGTTCTCTTTTTTCTATGGCAAATTTCAATGACTGGTTATTTTTTCATATTGCAGAAAGCTGTTGACATGCTTCTGGACAACGAAGATAAAATTTCAGTGAGTGTCTTTTGTTTTTACATGTGTTCAAACAGATGAGTGTCTAGGACCGCTATCGCCATAAAGAAGAGAGATGTTTATCATGTAATTTTGCAGCTATGTTTGTGTCCTCATAAACTCTACATTAAAAAAAATTTTTTTTTTCTGTAGATTACAAAGGTAGTGGAAGAATTAGAAGACAGACCAGAGTTGCAGCACGTGGTAAGCATGACAGTCCTCTTCTTTTGCCCTCTGATTGAACAGGAAGGCAAATCACCTTACAGTATTGGTTTGAGAAGACTGGAGTGAACACTTCAGGTTCATATTCAGATGGGAGGTTTGACCGCAAACAACATTCTGTAATTATTATAATGCAGCATATGCTCTGAATCCAGATGAGAAATTAATAACAGCTCAGGTACTTTAACTGTGACTCACAATCAAATTGTGATTAAAAAAAAAAACGTTATCACATTTTTGTGTTATCAAACTATGCCTGGGAGTAAGCACGTTCCTTCTGTTGACTGAAAAAAAAATGCGCAACCTAAAAGTTGAGAATTATGTTTTATTTGAGCACATTACTGAGAACTATAGCCCGGGAAAGCAGCCTCTCAGATAGCTGAGGGACTAAAAAACAACATGCATTCCTTTGCTGAAGGAAAAAAAAACAACAACATGGTGTCAAACATCAAAAGATTACTGCTACTCACACACACACACAAAAACAAGCATCTCAAGTTAATGATTTTAGTGCCTTTCTCTGTATGGGAAGATGGGAGAGTCTGGGCTCATTGAAATTATTCCTTACACATGCACCTTCCCTATCTAGGGCCACTGCGTGTTGTTCTCCATCCTGAATTCCCCTCAGGGCGCACTGGGGGTTGGGGGTTGGCGAGCTGCAGTGTCTGGGGGCTTGATGGCGGGCAACATTCCTTGTTTACCAGAGTCACAGGCAGTGTTCTTTGTCCACACTTCTGTAGTTACCATTTAATAGAATTATGACATAAATTACAGCAAAGCCAGCGCCCTGACCTGTGCTCTGTGGATATCAAGTTCTCCTGCCTAGGAAACACCACACAGCCGTTCCGTGTTCAGGACCACAGAGTGATCGCAGAACAGAGCGTTGTTTTTTTGTGTCTCACCCTGACGTTCCTTGTGCCCGCTTCTCGTGTGGTCTCGTGCCGGCGCCAACAGTCCCCCGATTCTAGATTTCCTCTGGGGGGTTGGGAGCTACTTGGATTCTCTGCATCGCTGGCATCATGGGCGTAAAGCAAGACCAGGTGTTTTCCACGTCCTTTCAGAGTTATACAAGAGAAGTCTTAAGTGAAGATAGGGATTGTTCCAGGAGGACTGTGGACATCAAATAAGATCAGGACTCCTGTATCTTTGCCCACCTCTTTGCACCCCAGGAGGCGGGTTAGGAAACAGAGCGTTTTATTCTAGTCCGTTTTATGCATTGACGCCTTTGAAGACTCCAAGATAGGAATGTGAGGTACATTGGGGTTTTGTTTTGTTTTGTTTTGTTGTTTTTGCTCAGAGGTTGTACAGATGCTTTTGCCCTTTTGTTCACGATTGGAAATCTCCCGATTATCTGCTTACCCAAGCAAGGTACCTCTGAGCTGGCCACCATGGGATCTGTTTACAAAGCAGTGATTTCTGGCCTCCTTGAGCCATGAGACAGGATTACAGGCAGGAGGTATCTAGTGACAGTGTCATTAGGGCAGTGGTGGAATGGTGGTGGAGCTCACACTGAAGTGGCCCATCTTCCCTGTCTGGCAAGGTAAGGTCTCTATAAATTTGCCCTGAAGGTGTGACAGAGCCTTCCTAACCTGTTTGCGCCTCTGGGAAACTGCAGTGTGTCCAGCTCACACACTGACCCTGCGCCAGTGTACTGGCCGGAGTCTGCATCAGATCATGGAGTTCTGTCTGACTCCCCCCCACCTTCTTGCCTGAGAGAAAGGGGAGCAGTTAACCCGAGGAAGGGTTTCTCAGTGTGCTTGTGTCCTGGTTAGGCTTATTTAGTGACCCCGTGCAACAGCGAATGTCAAACTCCAGTGACTTCATTCCCAGTCACACCTTCAGGGCCGGCTGACGCTTTGTGTTTCTGAAGAACCAATCCACTCAAGGGGCGAACGCACTTGGTGTGATGAAGTCCCCCCGCCTCAGATGGGTTCTGGGGTGTTTGTGTACATTTAACATGAACTAGACATTGAATGTCGATTTCTGGCTTCCGCACAATATATTGATAGACTTGCCTCCAAGTAGAAAGTGAATCACTCACTCCCTTGGAGGTCCATTAACTTTTTCAGATGGTCAGGGAAAGGAATCAGCTTTGAAAATGGGTTCAGAACACCTGTACTCTTCTTGATTTTTTTACTTTTTGTTTTTGAGGTCACCAGGAGAGGCAGTATTTCATTGCAAACACAGATCTCAATAAGACTTAAGGAGAGAAGATGCAGAATGTATGAGAATTAACTTAGCGCTTTTTGCTACTTGAGTTTTTAAGAACATGCTCTTATCTCGTGACTCTACCCCCTTTTCCGTGAAGGATGAGAATTTTTATGATCCAGGAACACCACTGATCAAGCATTTCGTTTCTGAGGCGAAGTAGATGATCGTGATGATATTAACCACTCCTGTCATTAACAGTTCTGTGGTGCCGAGTACGTGCCAGGCATGGTTCTGAGTGATTTACAAATGGTAACTCATTCAGCTCTCACAACAACCCCAGGAGATTTTTGCAGATGAAGAAACTAAGTCACAGAGGTTAGTGACCTGCCCAAGGTCACACGGTCAGTGGCAGAGCCAGGTCACTCGGGGCCATTCTAGAGAGAATGTCAGCGTATCCTTGCTCTCCCCAGGTGTTCTCCTTTCCACTTTCCCTTCACCTAGCGATTTTCCCTGAAAACTGCTTTTCTGCCAGCCTCTCCGTGGAAGCTGTTTGCAACTGAAAATAGCAGTGTAAACAAGTATTGCTTTTCTTATTTTAATATTCCTGGTTTATTCCTTTGTTCTTTTTAGTATCTGCATAAGCTTTTCAAAAGAGACCATCATAAGGGGCAGCGCTACCATGAGAAGCAGATCAGCCTTTATGCTGAATTCGACCGACCCAACTTGCTTCCATTTCTCCGAGACAGTATCCACTGCCCCCTTGAAAAGGTAAGTCACAGACGCCCCTGCTCAAACACTGCGAGGGGACAGAGTCGTCACTGTTGGTAAGCTCTGGGTTATCTTAGTCTTCCTGTCTCTGCTTAACCATCCCCGTTCAAGGGGAAGCCTTGCTCTCAGAGCACTAGGTTTTGTTGGGTATTCTGATGAGAACAGGAGGTCCTGTTGGATTAGATTTTGGTGAGAAGCTCAAGTATTTCTGTGCCAGGTTTAATTGGAAGAAAGGTTTAATCCAGGGTCTAGGACTCAAGTCAGCCGTAAAACACTGTCGGAAGTCTGAGGCAGTTTACCAGCATCAGGGTGGGACCTCAGAGTCAGCCTGGGACAGGGAGGCGGACCGCCCCAAGCCGGAGGCAACTGCCCCAGTTGGGACTCAAAGTCAATAAAGTCAGTCCTACACCCCCTCTGCTTTAAATACCCACCTTATATATTTTTGTATTTCTCTCTCCCACTACATTCCATTATAGTTTTAATAGATATAATTACTAGTCTCTCCCACCATCCTATAAATTCTTCAAGGACAAGGAGTTCGTCTCACTCATTTTGATAAACTCAGTAGCCGGCACACATTAGACACTAAATGTTTTTTGCATCCTGACCGAGTTAGTGAATGGATAAATTGATACCTACGAGGTTCCGGTTAGGGTTTAGTATGAACTAGTAGGTGTTATGAGCCTGCTGTTTCAAAATAAACTATAATATTATGTGTGTACTAGAAACTGGCCAATAGAAGACCATCAGTTTTGCTTCCCATGGTTCTTCAGACCATCTGGAATACTCGCTACCACCTACAAGTGTCTTACTAAATTCAGATGGCCAGAGAGCAAGTACTTTTCATAGTCACCTGTGTGTATCAACAAAACAAACTTATTTGACCCATAAGAGATACGTACTAAGAAGTTGACTGATAAAGCAACTTTTCTAGTTGCTTCCTCAGCCCATAATGATTAACTTCAAATGTACTGAATTTACTATGAGCCAGTTTCAGCTCAATGCATTTTCAAAATCTGCAGTTAATTAAAAAAAAAAATCTTGCCTGCATATTAGTTTATGAAAGACATTAACATTTTATGTTCGGGCCCTAAGGCTTTTTCTCAAGAATAAATTTGGAAACACATCATCTTAAAAAAGAAAAGCAAACGTTCCTCTCTTTTCCCACTTTAGAATCTATCATCTAGAAAATGAGGGAGAATCTTACTCTTTTGAGTGCCCGTTTGTTTTTGTCTCACTTTTGGAGGAAACATCGTCTGTTTCCAGGAGGACGTGTCTGTATCCCGCAGACTCCTCGGCCAGAGCCCCACACGCCAGGGTGATCAGCACCCACCCAGGCTTCCTTCTCCCACTCACTGAACACAGGTGCAGAGGGCCCCAGAGATTCCATAACGTTCGTGTCTGGAACACACTTTCAGCCCATCTGGTTTACAGTTTTCCAGTCCGGTAGTGTTCAACAGAAGTCACACTGCTCTGCCCGCAAAGGGAGCATCAGAAAATCTCCACCCCACACACGGTACTTCTAATACAGAGAACTCAGTTGGAGCACTGTGTGGACCTTTTTGAATTTTTCTCTCTGATCTGCTGAGAAGAACCAGTTGCATGTAAGAGAACTCAGCACAAGCATCTGAAAACAAGTATGTTTAAATAGTTTTTTAAAAGTTATCTCATGTTTTCCACTGAAAGAGAATTTTGAACAAAATGGATTCGAGATGGTAGTGGTGGAAACATGTCATTATAATCAAGTCAATAATCCACATTTTTAGCTTTCATGTTAAAGGTCATTGAGACATCTTTATAAGAGATTATTTTTGCACCAGACTCCATTGTGGAAAATCTGTATATTTGCCAAAAAATACCACTATCCTTGCTCAGGTACCCCAAGCCATCTTAAAGCAGATTTTCTTGACTTTAACTCATTAAGGATCTCATTCCTTTTTTTCTAGAGACAAGAACTCTGTGCACACTTAATCATCTTAGAAACAAATTCCTTTTATGTTTACTTGTAACATGAAAACTATCAATTCATAAAAAGCAAAGTAGATTTTCCCTCTATTAAAAGCATCTGACTAAAATATGACACAAATGAATTTATCTACGAAACAGACTCAAAGACAAAGAAAACCGTCTTGTGGTTGCCAAGAGGGTGGGTAAGTGAGGGATGAATTGGGAGTTTGGGATTAGCAGATGCAAACTATTATATATAGAACGGATAAACAACAAGGTCCTACTGTATAGCAACAGGGAACTATATTCAGTATCCTGTGATAAACCATAATGGAAACGAATATGAAAAGGAATGTGTATATATGTATAACTGACTGACTTTGCTGTACACCAGAAATTAACACAACATTGTAAATCAACTATACTTCATTAAAATACTTAAAAAAAAAAAAAAGCATCCTAAACATGCTGACGGTAAAATGAAGGTCATGGGGTACAGATTCACCTGTTTTGTCTAAAGAGAGACTCAGAAAATTTGGTCTCTGTTTCTACTGAATATAAAGTTAAGAACTTAAAAAATTTAGTCCTCCCTCCCAGCACCCCCCCCCAAGACATCTCTACTTCAGAAGAGTTTATAGATTGTTTAGTCCAAAAGACGTTGAGGTTGTATTTTGGTGTTTGTTTTTTTTGTGTGTTTTTTTTTTTAATTTTTTTTTTTTTTGAAATTCACGGTCTTTTATTTATTTATTTATTTATGACTGTGTTGGGTCTTCGTTTCTGTGCGAGGGCTTTCTCTAGTTGTGGCAAGTGGGGACCACTCTTCATCGCGGTGCGCGGGCCTCTCACCATCGCGGCCTCTCTTGTTGCGGAGCACAGGCTCCAGACGCGCAGGCTCAGTAACTGTGGCTCACGGGCCCAGTTGCTCCGCGGCATGTGGGATCTTCCCAGACCAGGGCTCGAACCCGTGTCCCCTGCGTTGGCAGGCAGATTCTCAACCACTGCGCCACCAGGGAAGCCCTTGGTGTTTGTTTTTATTTTAAATGGGAAGTGTTTAAGGTTTCACGGCATTCAGAGCATGTGGACCCACTACTGTAGATAATTCACTTCCAACAGAATACAGCTCTGTCTTCCTCATTTCTGGTTGTCTGCCTTTGCTGGGATTGGGTAATCGCTGAGTGAAGGGGTGAAATCTTCAAGAATCCAGGTCAAACTTATTTTGACTTGATTGAAATGCCTCAGTCAATAGCATTTGGCCGGAAAGTTTGTAGAGACTTTGCATCACATTAGAAGCCCTTTAGGAATGTAGTTACCGAAGACCAGAGTTCAGGATTTAAAATCAGCACAACTCTTACATTCCAAAATGAATCATAAGTTTTTATGAAACTGTTCATTCTAAAGGAGATACAGGGTGGGTAGGAACATCTACAGCAATTTGAAAAGACAACAAACATAGGCTTTTAAAAAAAATAGTATCCCGAAACAGTTTTTGTTGTACTTTATCATGTGTGCTGTGCTTTCATGTTCCTTGTTTTTATTTAATCTCTACAAAAGTGCAGGTCGGTTGATAAAGTCATTTTATACATGACAAGCTGAGTCTTCAGGAATTGAAAGAAACAACCCAAAGTCTAGCGCTACTAAGTCAAAGGGCCAAGACTTGGAACCTGGGTCTCAACTTCAGGTCCCATATTCTCTATGATGAGAAAACATTTTTCAGGTTTAAACAGTTAACTAAAATTACAACAGTAATAAAGATATTCCTTAGTACTGCAATAATCATGAAAGACATCAGTTTTTAAACTGCTCTTTCTTCTGTAATTTCCAGGTATGGTCATCAGGCACTAGTTTTCATTTGCAAACCTGATTTGCTTATGCCTAGAATAGTTAAAATCAGAGTATCAGCTTTATTATTAATACCTGAATCTATGATCGCTCTCCTATCTAATGGCATTCACAAGGTGGCAGTATTTATGAATTTGGAGGCATAAAGTGGGAGATGCACAGTTTATAAATTTTCCTTAAATAAATTTAAAAATAAGACTGGATAAAAGATGACAGGGTCAAGGCTAGGTAGAAATCATTATATAGTCTATATAGTTGATAAGGTTTCTGTTAGTTAACCCCAAATTTCTAACTCTGTTATCTACCTTTACATTAAATCAGGAGAAGGAAAATTAAAATATTATTTTTGCATCTTTTACTCAATTTCTGTTATTGTCTTGTCACTTTTTTGTTTTCTATTATTCTCCTTTTCTGAGCTTGTGTGTGTGTGTGTCTCCTGTTGGCTTTAAAAATCTTTGTTTCCCTACTCTTTTCCTCTAGAGGGAGCTCTATGGCTCAGGAACATTCAAGAATCCAAAATAAGAAAACATGCTTTTATGCTTTACTTGTGTCAGTAATAGAAAAATTCTGTGTGCCAGAAATTTTTTTCTACACTTTACTCAGAAAGTCCAGAGATTTCTAGAGTCTCTACT
This sequence comes from Eschrichtius robustus, assembly GCF_028021215.1. NCBI lineage: Eukaryota > Metazoa > Chordata > Mammalia > Artiodactyla > Eschrichtiidae > Eschrichtius > Eschrichtius robustus. The sequence continues at coordinate 14,676,519 of NC_090831.1, forward strand.
TTCTCATATATGAGAAAAGGGTTATTCAAAATACTGTTAGGAACTCGTCATAAAACATTGATAAATCTGTGAAGTTCAAATTGCAGAGACCCAGATTACCTCTGCGCTTGGTGTTACACATCTGCCTGCCTTCCAGACCACTCCTGACTCCAGATCAGCCTTCAGACATTTCTTCCACATGACATGGTCATTTTTGACAGTATCCTAAAACAGCTTCCAGCAGTGATGAAAATGGGCTACAGTCTACCCTCACAAGGTAGCCACTAGCCACATACAGCAACTGTGAGTAATTGAAATATGGATAGCGAGGAATTGAAGTTTTAATTTAAATTTAAAGAGCCACCTATAGCAAGTGGCTACTATCTTGGACCGCTCAGGTGAGCCTTCAGGCCACAAACTCTCTTTGTGGTTTGAGACACTCGTGTTTTCATGCATCCTCATGTGTTCAAGAATAGGAGGGTGGCTCTGTTTGCAGCTCCTGAGTGGTACCTTAAAGTGTCAGTGCATTTCCAGGTACAGAATTGATTTATGGATACCTTTTAGTAATACACCACTTTAAGCATCATACTCATCTTTATTCACATTATCTTTCTCGAAACATTCTATAATACCTATGCAATCGTATTACTGTTACCGAACACGAGTTTGTGTGCGCGACACACAGTGAGGCCAAACCAAAACATCGGAGTTTGGAGCAGAGAAAGTTTTATTGCAGGGCCATGCAAAGAGACGGGTGGTTTGTGCCCCCCAAAAACCCGAACTCCCCGAAGGGTTTCTGCAAAGCATCTTTAAAGGCCAGGTGAGGGAGAGGCGTGGTTGGTTGCTGCAGACTTCTTGGTGTAGGAATCCTTTGTTATTGCAGCTGTCCATGTAGGTCAGGTCACGATGTTCCTGTAAACCTTCAGCAAGACAGATGTTACTCTGTGTTCTGCAACTTTTTCTCTCTATATGAATGGAAAAGTGTTATACCCTCAAAGGTCAGAGTCTTGAAAATGGGCTATCCTGTGTATTTTAGGCTCTAGGCAACATTCTTAACTGGTAGCAAAAGCAATGGAATACAACGGTTAAAAGATAAGAAACAGATCCAATATGGAGTCAGATTTGTTCTTCCCTGTTACACTACTATTTGCTGTCTCTCTGTGAATGACACAGTCTCACCAGGCCATACACTGTTCGTCCATCTGTATCTTCAGCAGCTAGCACAAATCAGTTGGTTTCTCAATAGTTTTTTCTTGGAATAGTCCCAGACCCTCTGACTTACAGTTTTGCTTTTCCCGTTACTATTTAACTTCTCACGTGTGTATCCTGTCTTTGCTCTAGTATGATTCCAGAAGAGTTAAGAATTGGTAAGAAAGTTCCATTCTTTATGATGATGACTTATGGGTATGACCATATAGAGATTCGTAAACCATGTTTTAAATCTAAACGAGTGAGGATTTCCTAATTGTGAGTTAGAATTTGCTTCATCTACGAAGTGATAAAAATACCAAAATAATAATGGTTTAAACAGAGGAGCAGTTTAGTTCTCTATCACGTGGAAGTCTTACTGGAGTGACCCTGGTGGTGGTAGCAGCCACGGGGTCAGAGACCCGGGCTATTTTCTTGTTTCCCCCACCTTGTATGACCTTGACCTCACGATGTAAGATAGTATCATCCATGTTTCCAGCAGCAGTTTGGATGAAAGGATTAAAAATGAGAGCAGGGGTTCACATTCCCAGAAGCCACCGTCCCACATTTCTGGTTCACCTCCATGGTGGACACTAGTCACATAGCTCTCCTACCACTGGGGACGCCTGGAGGTTTTGTTTTAATTCTGGGCAGTCACACACCCACCTAAAATCTTATTACTATAGAAGAAATGGGTAAAGGATATTGGGGGAACATCTAGCCATCTCTACCATGTAATTTTTTAAAATTAATTTTTATTGCTTTACAATGTTGTGTTAGTTTCTGCTATACAGCAAAGTGAATCAGTTATACGTATACATATATCCCCTTTTTTAAGATTTCCTTCCCATTTAGGTCACCACAGAGCATTGAGTAGAGTTCCCTGTGCTATACAGTAGGTTCTCATTAGTTATCTGTTTTATACATAGTAGTGTGTATATGTCAGTCCCAATCTCCCAATTCACCCCACCCCACCCTTCTCCCCTTGGTATCCTTAAGTTTGTTCTCTACATCTGTGTCTCTATTTCTGCTTTGCAAGCAAGTTCATCTGTACCATTTTTCTAGATTCCACAGATAAGTGATATTATACATTTGTTTTTCTCTTTCTGACTTCACTCTGTATGACAGTCTCTAGGTCTATCCAAGTCTCTGCAAATGGCACTATTTTGTTCCTTTTTGTGGCTGAGTAATATTCCATTGTATATATGTACCACATCTTCTTTATCCATTCCCCTGTTGATGGACATTTAGGTTGCTTCCATGTCCTGGCTATTGTAAATAGTGCTGCAATGAACATTGGGGGTGCATGTATCTTTCTTGAATTATGGTTTCCTCCAGGTATATGCCCAGAAGTGGGATTGCTGGATCATATGGTAGCTCTGTTTTTAGTTTTTTGAGGAACCTCCATACTGTTCTCCACAGTGGCTGTATCAATTTACATTCCCACCAACAGCATAGGAGGGTTCCCTTTTCTCCACACCCTCTCCAGCATTTGTTTCTAGATTTTTTGGTGGTGGCTATTCTGAACACTGGTGTGAGGTGATACCTCATTGTAGTTTTGATTTGCATTTCTCTAATAATTAGTGACGTTGAGCATCTTTTCTTGTGCATTTTGGCCATTTGTATGTCTTCTTTGGAGAAATATCTATTTAGATTTTCCCCCCATTTTCTGATTGGGTTATTTGTTTTTTTGATATTGAGCTGCATGAGCTGTTTATATATTTTGGAGATTAATCCCTTGTTGGTTGCTTTGTTTGAAAATATTTTCTCCCATTCTAAGGGTTGTCTTTCCATTGTGTTTATGGTGTCCTTTGCTGTGCAAAAGCTTTTAAGTTTCATTAGGTCACATTTGTTTATTTTTAATTTTCATTACTCTAGGAGGTGGATCAAAAAAAGATCTTGCTGTGATTTATGTCATAGAGTGTTCTGCCTGTTTTCCTCTAAGAGTTTTATAGTGTCTGGCCTTACGTTTAGGTCTTTAATCCATTTTGAGTTTTTGTGTATGGTGTTAGGGAGTGTTCTCATTTCATTCTTTTACATGTAGCTGTCCAGTTTTCCCAGCACCACTTATTGAAGAGACTGTCTTTTCTCCATCGTATATTCTTGCCTCCTTTGTCATAGATTAGGTGACCATAGGTGCATGGGTTTATCTCTGTACTTTCTACCCGGTTCCATTGACCTATATTTCTGTTTTGTCTGCCACGTAATTTTTAAAGGAATCGTGCAAGTAATCAAATTAGTGGTGTCTCCTCCTCATTGTGACCTTCAGGTCTGCTCATTTAAATGACTGTGTACTTTAAGACATTATCTTAGTTTCATTCCAATTCTAAAGTAAGGTGTTATTTAAAAATTTTTTTTTATGCCTAGTTTGGGTTTTTTCCCCCTCCATTGATCTCTATGATCTGCTTTTCCTTCCCCTCCCTTTTAGTTGTTAATCTCCAACCAGAGACACAGATTTAAAGATACATTCTGCATAAATCTCTTAAATCAAAAATCAAAATGTCAAATCTAGCTCCTGCTGTTATTTTCCAAGAACATCCTTAGTTGGTTGTTTTTAAATGACTCTAACTACGCAACCCAGTAATCTTCCTCTGAAACCTTTTCTGCCTGCTCACCTATTTAAAACATATTTCTTGCCCACTTACTGTGAGCCAGGCGGTGTGCAAAGCACAGGGTCTAGAATGCACATGGTTCCAGCCGACGGAAGACAGATCAACAACTGGGGGAGCAGTTCATTGCACCTGTGATTAAGTGTGGTGAAGCGTGCAGGATGCAAGGAGAGTGAGTACCTGGCATCTGACCCCGTGTGGGGTCCAGCGAGTATTTGCTGAAGGACCTGCCGGGGGTGGAGAGGGGCCGGGTGTGGGAGGTGGTGTTCCAGGCCGAGGAACCACAGCAGGCAGATGAGCAGGGTCTGTGATGGAGCTGCTGGGAAAGGCAGGGCCAGATGGCAGATGCCTCATAAGCCCCCAGAAACATTCTTGGCTTCCAGCTGAAGCAGAGCAATGCAGTACGCAGGTTACATGGGAGGCGTGTGAGCTGCGGTGTCCTGCTGGACCCTCTTCGTCACGCTGCACCCAGTTCAGGTGGCACCCCTTCTGTGAAGCTTTTCACAAGAGGCCACAACCAGAGCCCACGGCCCGTATCTGTGCACGTGGCCCTCTAGTCCCGTCCCCCCGGCCGTGGGATTCTGGCCTACGTCTGTGTGACCCTCCCTGGACGTGTGCTCCCGTGGGTAGACTCACGCTGCTCCGTCTCCTCTGACATGGCAGCAGCAGCAGCAGGGTTTTTATTGCTGTCGTCTGTGCCTCTGCATCCCTCCTGGCCCCCTAGTACCCAGCACAGAGTGCAGAGTGAATGTGTGCCAGTTCATTCAGGATTGAATTCTTTATAAATGCCCAGCGTGTCTTCTTTCTTACATTCAAGGAGATGCTGTCATGTGTGTAATCCCTCTTTTTTTTTAATTTTTAAAAATATTTTTTAAATTTAATTATGGCCGCGTTGGGTCTTCGTGGCTGCGTGTGGGCTTTCTCTAGTTGCGGCTTGTGGGCTTCTCATTGCAGAGCACAGGCTCTAGGCGCACAGGCTTCAGTAGTTGTGGCTCATGGGCTCAGTAGTTGTGGCGCATGGGCTTAGTTGCTCTGCGGCATGTGGGATCTTCCTGGACCAGGGCTTGAACCCGTGTCCCCTGCATTGGCAGGTGGATTCTTAACCACTGCGCCACCAGGGAAGTCCCATCCCTCATTTCTTGATCTCCTTTTTGACACTTCTTGATTGTCAGATGTGTTTTTTTCTTTTTTTAACTTTTTATTTTATATTGGAGTACACCTGATTAACAGTGTTGTGTTAGTTGCAGGTGTACAGCAAAGGGATTCAGTTAAACATGTATCTATTCTTTTTCAAATTCTTTTGCCAATTAGGCTGTTACAGAATACTGAGGAGAGTTCCCTGTGCTATACAGTATGCCCTTGTTGGTTATCCATTTTAAATACAGGAGTGTGTACATGTCAATCCCAAACTCCCTAAATATCCCTCCCCCTCGGTTCATCCTTGTTTCTGCAAATGGCATTATTTCATTCTTTTATGGCTAATACTCCATTGTATATATGTACCACATCTTCTTTATCCATTTCATCTGTCAATGGACATTTAGGTTGCTTTCATGTCTTGGCTATTGTAAGTAACTAGTGCTGCTGTGAACATTGGGGTGCACATATCTTTCCAATTTTCCTCTCACTTTTGACAGATCCTTGAGCAGAGTTGTCTTTTAGATCTTGTGAGCCGGCAATAGAAATATTCCCAGTGTTCAATTCTTTACGCAGCAGATGTGTGCTGAGCTATGGTGTGCACCATACTGGGAACTTGCAGCCGTGAACAGTAGTGCCTTCCTGGAGGGCACGGTTCAGTGGAGGGAAACAGGGCTTAGACCAGTGCCTGTGAACTAGGTGGGGGGCAGTGCCGTGAAGAAACCTCAAGTAGCATAAAGAGAGAAGGCTTGGTGGGAAAGAGCCTTTCTTTTAGCATCTTGCTTTCTGCCTTTGCTCTGGAACGTTCTGCCTCAAACATGTTATCAGTTAAATTGTGTAGGGTCCAGCGCCTCTCTGAGAGGTAAATCAGGACAGCCACAAGCAAAACTTAGGTGGTTTGTGTTTTGTTTCTGCTTTGTTTTGCTTTTAAAGGGAGGCAGTGAAAAGAATTCTTTCAAACTTGTATGTTTAAGCGACTCTATGGATATTTGTTCTTGGCTGGTAACCCATAATAACTTTTTTACCCTGCTTTATTTGAAGGCTCTTGAGATCTGTCAACAGAGGAACTTCGTAGAAGAGACAGTTTATCTTCTGAGTAAGTAGCTTTTATTCATTTTGGCCCCCATAAACTAAGAAATGGGGTGACAACGTGATGTAAAGTGTGTTAAGAATGGACATAGGTTTTAGACCAAAGTAACACAGAGGTTAGAGCCTGATTTGTATAAGAAATTGAGTATTTAGTACAGGAGACTTCACAGTTCAATAGAGAAGGTAGCATCGTTTAATAAATGCTACTGAGATAACAACTGGAATTGTGTAATAAATGACCAAAACTGTATCAGTTCACACCTTACAGTATAAATCAAAATAAACCATAGATGGGTTGAGAAGTTCGTTCTTTTTTTTTTTTTTTTCCTCCAATTATCATAAGGAGGAAGTCAGAATCTGACAGACCTTGATTCAGATCTGCCATTTAGTAGCTGTATGACCTTGGCAAGGCACTAACATTTCTATGTCCTCTTTTATAAAACAGAAATATTAGTAGAACATACCTCATAGGATTATAGTGATGATTACATGAAATAATTCACGTGAAGTGCTTAAATGAGTCCTCAAGACAAAGTAAACACCCAGTGAGTAGGAAATACTGATTTTACTGAGTTACAGATGTCATATAAGGAAATATGTTTTTTGTCATAGCCACCAAACTATGCAGACAAATTAAGAGATATGTGATTTCTCTTAAAATGTTTTATTAAATTATCCTAAATGCATTTCTCACATTTTGCGAGGCCGAATGGGTAATAGCCGAAGTGCCCTGAAGATGATCATGGAGGAATTACATGACGTTGATAAAGCGATTGAATTTGCCAAGGAGCAGGATGATGGTGAACTCTGGGAAGATCTGATTTTATATTCCATCGACAAACCACGTAAGCAGAAAAGCCATCCTGCAAGCATAACCTCTTTCTCTCCGTTTAGCCAGTTGTGTCTAGAGTAGGAATCATCTCAAGATGCACTGAGTTAAAAAATACCTGTAGTATAGAAGTATCTATAGTAAAAATAGGCCAGGTACATAGTAATGATTTCCAGCACTTTTCCTGTGCAGGGAAGCCTGGCGCCTCATCACTTCGTAGTAGCTGAACTTGATAACGCTTGGTTGAAGCATATTTCTACCTACTGCACCCAAATGGAATAAAAGAGTTTGGTTTTGTTTGTACACAGGGGGCATTTATTTTGAAAGTGTACAGTCTAGCCCTTATCGACACTCTTTCTGGAAACCCATAACCGTTACTGGACATGGACCATATATGGAGGTTTGATACTGTAGTGCTGAGCCTCTCCTTCCTGCCCTATCAGTGCAGCACCAGGCGTGTATATCTGCTGCCTCTCCTTGACCATCTGCCTTGGGTCTCCCATTTTGGAAGGAAACAAAAGCAGTCACCTAATAGTAATGCGAGTCCTCTTTTAAAGATATAGATATGATTCAGAAACTAGCAGTCGTGGTTTAAAATCTTTCCCCTTCCCTTTTTTATTTTTTGGTCGGAAGGCTTATCTGTTTCAAGATTTTCAAGTTCTAGAAACTGCTGTTTTGAGTGTTTTTTAATAAGAGATTCAAGAGGAGGTGTTATTCAAGTCCATTTCAGATTCAGGTAGTCACATGCACGTATCGCTTGAAGAATCTAGTTTAGCATGACAGAGTGGTGGTCTAAGGATCTTAAAGGAGGCAAAGTGGGGGTAATGAAGCACACTGTGAACCTGGGCCTGCCCTGGGTTTGAATTTGGGTTCAAAAATCGCTAGCTGTGTGACCCTGGATGAATTCGTTAATCACCCCATTTTCCTTTTCTGGAAAATAGGAACAAATAGCATTCCTACCTTGGCAGAATAGGAGGAAAGTATATGATAGCTGAGCCTTAGTAAATTCTCAAATACTAGTTGCCCCCCTTTGGCATTACAAACTGTGTTCTGAAGTAATCATTTGTTCTCCATCTCTTTTTTTTTTTTTTTTTTAATCCCTTCTCATTTAGCTTCTCCTTCAAGGAAAGTAAAGGAAGATTAGTTCTTGGGAGGATTTAACGATTCAAATGCTTTTTAACAAACACTTACTTAAAGGAAATAACTTTTTCTTTGAGTTACTTTCGACCTAAAATTGCATTAGCTACACCGCTTATATGTTGTTTTCCGCTGTGTCTTGTAGCCTTTATCACCGGCTTGTTAAACAATATCGGCACGCATGTTGACCCAATTCTACTGATTCACCGTATTAAGGAAGGAATGGAGATTCCTAATTTGAGAGACTCCTTGGTTAAAATTCTGCAAGACTACAATCTGCAAGTAAGTATCTTTTCTTGGACAAATGAGCATGCTGAGTGAGTTGACTGACTACTGGATAAACATTTCTAGGGTTTATTTTGGACATCAATTCAATTTGATAGTCACATTTTACTTAGGCCCAGATATTTGGAATACCATTCAAACAGAGAAATTAGAAATACCGCCCTTGGAGGAAGCCGTCAGTATTTCTTAACTCTCCCCAGATTTACTCTTCTTGATAAGCAGGCATTCTTACATTTATGGGATAAATATAGCATGGCCTTGGGGAAGGTGCAGCAGTAGTTACAGTGGCTATTAGGTCAGACCACCCAAACCACTTTTAAGTAGAATGAGCATTGTGTCCATTTGGAGAAATGAAAAAAAAAATTTTTTTTCAAATAGTTTGATCATTTCCTTGAAGCCACTCAGTAACCTGTTGCCTGAAAGATGTTAAAATGACAGAATTTTATTTTACCTTTTGTCTGTCTTCAAGAGTATTACAAGCAAGCTTATTATCTGCAATAATTCAGGATTTGTGATCAGAGCCATGGAACTCATTATCTTCCTATTAATAATTAATATGCTAATCACAAAGCATCCCAATCTTCCTTACAAAGCCACTAACAGTGACTGTATTTCGGAATGCTGGTAGCTTCCAGAGAACCTGAAACTATTTAAAGCCCATTTCTTGAAAAATTCAGACTGTTCTTTCTCTAGCTCGTTTGGAAATGAGTTTTTGGTAGAATGTGGATGAAATGGCTTTCCTGGAAACATCGAGATTTTGCAGGTAGAGCCGAAAGACAAGGTTGTGGGGAGAGAAGTGGTCTCCAGGGTAGGGAAGGAGGAGCATATGATGATGATTTGCGGGCTTGTCATCACTGTGAAGGGTACAGAGCCGGGGGGCCGCCTGCTGAACTCGGGGTGGTGGCCTCAAGGAGGAGACTTGGGTGAAAAGGAGGAAGATCAATGGCATCAAAAAGAAAAGTCAGAGCTGTACAGGAATGACTGACAGAGCTGGAGGGCCAGGATCTTGTGGCCAGGGAGGAGGATACAGTTACGTGAAAATCTCCAAAGGAGTCGTTCTGACAACGTTCCAAAAGTGCGGTGAAGGGAGAGGGCCAGGGGAATTAGTCAAGAAACCATGAGGGCAGGCGTCGTCCAGGGTCCAGCTTCCTCTTTGAACTGGGAGGTTAACCCAGCAGCCCACAGGTGACTGTGGTCTTACTGGGTAACACGGCTTTAAAGGAGAGGTCTACCCGAGGGCGGAAAGTGACAAAACAAGGAGCCTTGGCTTAGGAAGCTTTTGGGAAATTGGGGGTCGTGGGAAAGAAATGGGTATTTGGTTTTGGCAAGTAGGTTGACGATCTGTTCTACAAAAATCTTCCAGATGAACAGGTATTTATTTATGGTGGAATTCGGAGGCTTGCAGGTGAGGTGAGCCAGGGAAAGGTTATTGCAGGAAGGATGAGAAAGGCCAGGAAGGAAGGAGAAATGTAGGAATGGGTTAATAGATAGGAGAGGTGACATGAAGGGCTTGTGCTTTGTGCAGCACCCGAGGGGATACACAAGAGCCATCCAGGCAGGAAATGATTCACTTCATTCTGAAGCGTGCACTGGCTTTGGGGAAAGCAGTTCCAGTGTCAGACCTCGTAAAGCTCGGGGCATGAGTGAGCTTGATAATGATGTGTATCCTCAGTACTCGCCACCCCTGGGTCTGCCTGGATATGCTCCAAGTTGCAAATTCCACTTTGTTGGGAAGTCATTTAAGTGTCTCTGAACAAGTCTACCCCAAGGAAGGTGACAACATAATTCCCCCTCCTGTCCTGCTACTGTGTGAAGCCTAGCCTCTAGGTTGAAAAATGTGCCTACAAAAACACCTAATAGATCCCTCTTCCTAGGTTCTTTCTGGAGAACTAAGCTCAGGGGCACCACTGGGTCTCACTGCTCATAAATGTTTTATCAATGTATTTGCATAGTTCTGAGTCAGCCGGGAATAAAAATAAAATTATTATTAGGTGCAAAGTGAATTCTGCATAAAAAATTAGCCACTAAACAGCTGCTAAATCAATATTTTATCCTCTTAACTTCTAAATGTAATGAGAGCTTTTCCTTAAGCTGTGTAAGTGTGCAGTTGGTGGTGTGTTAAGGAGGCTGGGAGTTACTTTGCCAGTGAGTCCGAGGAGTGGTGGCAGCCTGTAAATCCCCGACGGGGGAGGGGGGGGGAGTCTCCTCTGGCCCTCAGACATCTTGCTGGAGGATGCAGAGAGAAAATGCTCGACTGGGGCAGGTTGTTCAAAGAATCCCAGGAGGTACTTCCTAATGAAGAAAGAATTTCGAATTATTTTCTATGAAAAAGGTGGCCTTTTTTATTAATAGGAATTTATTTTCTTTCTCTAGAAATCACTGTAAAAATAACTTAAATCTATTTATAGAGCATTTTGAAGCTTCCAGAAAGGTTTCACATTCATTTTTTTAATTCTGTCTAGTGTCTTCATTCGTTTCATAAAACTATAGTCAAGTTGCACATGTTTTAATGGGATAAAAAATTCCCAAGATTTTGCAGGTCCATGAATTTGCAAGGATCTGGCCCCTGCTGTGCACGAGGGCAGGGCAGTGAGGGGGAATGAGCGTGGGGGACATCAAGAACCATTCAGTAAACGAAGGAATCCATAGTCAAATGTTAGGGAAAGCTTATCACAGGGCTTCTCAGCACCTTTTTTTGCTAATTTGCATTCGGGATCCAAGGGTCAGATTTACAACCAAGTAGACAGCATTTTAAAACTTATTTGGCCACTGAAAATGACTCCTTAGTGAATTGCTAACTGGAAAGAGAGGGGTACAGAGAAAGTTGGGGGAAAAATTTTCTTCTGGTTCTAATTTCATGTTTTCTAAAATGCGACAACTTTTCTCAGTTGAAGTTTAAGCATGAGGCATTGTTAGATGTCTATGACATCATTAAAGTTAAGGAAATAACCAACCACATTATCAGTGTTTTAACTGTTTAACTTATTTTCGTATTTTTATACCTTGTTACATTGTTAGTACAATGCTTCAACAAAATTTAAAAGCTTCAGTGAAGTAAGAAGGATAAAAGTACCCCTTATCATACTTCATAAACCTAAAATGTTTCTAGGTCTGATTTCAAGGACAAAGAGCACTTGTTTTGATATAAATTATTTATGAAACAATATGATATAAATGATATTTCTATTTTTACATTAAACTGACCACAATTTCCAAATTATTTTTATGCTGTTTCATATTTGTAAGACATTTGATTTATAAATTTAGCATTTATTTATTGTATTTATTTAGCATTTATATCCACTTCCCTTGCTTTTTTTTTTTTTTCCTCTTAAGAGTTCCAGCATCTTTGTTCTTAAACATTTCCCTTTTGACAGTCTTATTTGACAGTCATTTTCAGTAATGGTCCTTAAGGAACTGTCACCTCCATTTTACATGTAAAGAAGACTGAGTCTCAAAAAGTTTTGACTCACCAGCCTGGGAAGGTGAGGAACTGGGTTTGAACTCTGACTAAATGTGTTTTTCTCACTAGTTGTCCCATTGGTCTCTGGAGATGAACTCACTGTACTGGCAGGTTACAACACAGGAATATATAGGATTGTCTTGGAAGATGAACAGGCAACCTGTTGTCTTTAAAGAGCCGTGGACATGGTATTTGCAAATGTGGACTCCAGTTCCGGCTTTGCCATTAACAAGCCTGTTGACCTTTGGGAGGGCACGTAAGCTCTCTGGGTGTCCATTTTCCCATTAGATTAAATCAGTATTTGTTAAGCCTGGCTGCACACCAGAATTATCTGAATGCTTTTCTTAAATTACTAAGTTTCAGGTACCACCCCAGATCTGCTGGAGAGGATTAGGGACTAGGTCCTTAGACCACCTTGGTGTTTCTTATACACTCAGCCTGGCACTGGGCTATGCACTGACACTTAGGAGCTTCTAGATTAGATGGTCTCTAAAGTATTTCTCTCTCTCAAGTTCTCAGTACGGTCCTTTCATAAGCAAGCCTTTATATAGCGAATGCAGCTGCATAGTCTTAACGATATTTCTATGGAAATCATCCGTAATACTTATTTTGGAATCTGTAATAAAGTAGCTTAGATTTTTCAGCATAAGTTTTTTAAGTTATATGTTTGATCGTTTATGAACACATTTATTTAAATATTTGCGTGCCTACTCTGTTAGATCCTGTGCTGGGTAGGTACTTACAGGGCTTCCATGTATTGTCTCAGGGACCAGGAGATGAGTAGAATGCAGCTCGAGCAGCTCATGATCTGAATATCTCTAGGAGAAGCAAAAAGCTTTAACACTTAGTTTTGTTAAACTTCACACATGTACATGAACACACACACAGGTAAACTGACTCCAGACATCTCTGCGTCTATCAAAATTCTTTTCCCATATTTACATTTGCTACAAACTCCATGTGCCTTTATCATTTCCCCATAGGTCTCTAACTTTGAAATCCAGAGACAAATGAATTAAGAGGAAATAGCAACTTCTTTCCTATCTGCCTTTTTGGGGGGGCCCACATGGGTTTCTTTTTGACCCCCAGTGCATAAGCACTTAATTTCTTCTAAGAAAGAGTTTTTAAATTTATATATCCCTGAAATAAACTTTTAAGATAAAATTTATTTTTTTCCTTTAAAATTATTTCAGTTTGGCTTCATCACAGCTTTCAGGTGACATAGGTAGCCTATGACAACCAACTATAGCTTCTTTAGTCAATTCGGTACATGCCTACTTTGTGCTATTGTAAATTTAAATGTGATTGCATTTATAATTCTATTTCTGAACTCCAGCGTGAGGCCTTAAGAGTCTTTCTGTGTTTTCCTTCTTACTTCTCTGCAATTCATCACCTTTGACAATAATCCCAACAAAAAGCAAAGCTTTTTCAAGTAGAATTTAAATCCCATTGCACTGTGGCCTAAATGATGGATCAGAAATTAGGTAAAATGGTTTTTAGGTCTAGCTCTGGTATCTTATTGGGGGCTTGTAAAACCAGGTAACTATCTCATGTGCAATGCCAATGATAAGCACTACAGTATGAATAAGGCAATGTCAGCAAAAAGTTCAACATTTCAAAGAATCTTTTAAAATAGAAATCTCACAAACTTGGCCGTCTTGTATGGCATTTTTCCCATGGCAGCTGTTTTTAATGAACCATAATAACTTTGCTGATGTACAGTCCTTTTATTGCTTTATAAAATGTGAGTCTGGTGCTTTGCTTTTGCTTGGAATTATTATCAATGATGACGAACTGCAGAGAAATAAGGAAAAATAGGGAGAGTCTTGTGTTAGTTTTCAACAGCTATCTTATAAATACGTTCTTATTTAATCTTATAATAGAACAAGGTATGCTTGTAATTACAGAAGCTACAACTGATTGTCATGAAAACGATGAAAAAGAAAGATAAAGGTAATACTAATTAAACAGAATTTAGAAAAACTGAGGACTATGGAGGGAAACAATGTAATGTTAAGGAAACTAGAGTGGTTGAGAAGGATATAGGAAGAAGTTAGTAACATCCAAAGCTCCTACTTGTGTATTTTCCCTTCTGGCTATGTGCCTCTGAATACTAAAGTTTTTCCCAGAAAATACTTTCTGTGGGCGGACAGATTGTGCCGATTTAGAAAAATGTAATCCTGGTGAAGAAATGGTTCCTTCTTAGTTGTTGCTGTTGTTTTTTCTTCCCTGTTTTCTTTTTTAAGTTTGCAGACACCGTGGTTTCTGTCTAGACTGCCAGGCCCACCATTCATGCCATGGGCCTTAAAGACCCACTCAGGGTCATAGCCAGCTCTTTTTGAAGCATTTTGCTGTGATTGTGACACTATTTTTTGTTAAGTTTTTATTTTAGTATCAGGGGCTGGGCAGCTAGATACGTTTGCTTATAAATTTTCTTAAAGTTTACCAACATTTGTTATTTTTCTCTTCTTCCTGTATGCTTTCGTGACGTCTGTTACAGTTTTAATGTCTTTTTTTAAATGAATCTGAAAATTTCAATTTCTAGCAGCATTTTAAAGAATAAAACTTAATAGGCTATGTCTCAGTTAATGTAGAAACAGTAAAATCATGTAATTTCCTGCTCATCAGCTGTAGAAACGGTGGGTCTAGAACTCTGGACATCTGTCTTCTTGGCTCTTTGCCTCCATGTAATTAGGCGAGAAGCCCTCTGGGTGCATTCACCCAAATACCGGTGCTCCTCGAGGATTCGAGAGGAGGACGTGTTATCATAGCCGATTGGGGATGGAGGACCACAGCTGACCACTTCCAGTTCCCTTCCCTGGTGGCATGAATTGAAAGCAGAAACCACGTGAAAGCAGGACGTCCACGTAGGTTTGAGAGTTGAGAGTGACTTTGGTGTGAAGAAAGTCAGGATGCAGCTCTGCCTTTGCTGTGACCCAGAGCTGGGCGGCGGCGATGTCTTCATTGTGTAAATTTCCATGGCATTTCCACGGAGCCGCACAGAACCACTGCACCAGAGTCTCGCAGCCCTTCAGGCCTTGAGCATCTCACTCTTTGAAAAGCAGCAACAAGTTCTGGTGAAAAATGGCATCTGGCTTAAGCACACCTCACAACTCCCAATAAAATTACCGCCACCCCCCCCCCCCCAAAAAAAAAACAGAAAAGGGTGGAAGCTCACATTAGTACCAGAGGAATTGGTTTGGAAGGGAAAGGGGTCACCTCTCCCTGCTGTGCCCTGCCTGGGAGCAGTAAGTGGCTTCTCCCCCATATTTGAGTCTTTGGCTTAAGGTGGCTTTTCTTTTACAATGTGTGCATTAGATTCTGCTTCGTGAAGGCTGCAAGAAGATTCTCGTAGCTGACTCTTTGTCCTTACTAAAGAAGATGCACCGAACTCAGATGAAAGGCATTCTGGTTGATGGTGGGTAAAACTGAAAGAATCCTATTGGAACTGCCTGCCTTGCTATCAGAAAGGACAGAGCAAAGGGGAACATTGTATAATCCCAAGTGTATGTGTTTCCTTGCAGAGGAGAACATCTGTGAGTCCTGTCTTTCCCCTATTCTTCCATCAGGTAAGATGGTTGGGAGGGGAAAAAAAAATCCCCAAATACGTGTTAATGATGAGTGGAGTTAAAATTTTGAAGTTAGCTTATAAAATTATATACCTTTTGGCATAATCCAGTTTAGAGAAGAATTTCAGCCCGTGTGGCTACTCGGTTGCATGCTGGTGCTGCCGTTCCCTGGAGCTGAGGCTCCCAAGCAAGTCGGCATCAGCCGGCAGGGCTTGTTAAAACTCAGATTGCTGGTCCCATCCCCAGAGGTGCTGATTTGGTAGCGCAGGGTGGGACCTGAGAATCTGCATTTCTAGCAAGTTCCCAGGCGATGTGGATGCGACTGGTTCAGGGGCCAGTCTTTGAGAACCACTGCCCTAGTACAGAAGGAAAGAAAATGAAAACTTACCATCAACTTGTTAGATTCCTAGCTAGAAGAACCGTGTGTGCACCCGGGAAAAAATTTATAGGTAGCTCTCCCTTTCCTTTAAGCTTTTCACTGCTATATGGATCTAGGCACCCAAGTTATCTCACATTTCAATGGAAACAAATACCTTCTAATGGGAACTGTGACTCCTTAAAAAACATGTACATTTGTTTATAGTTCTTGGTAGCTATGTATCTCTTCATATAATTAAAGCATTTTACGTAAGGATCATAGGACATGAGAAGAGGAATTTCCATAATTTGAAAGTAGAAATTAAAGCATAGTTGTTGAGATGCTAAAAAATGCTTCTTGTGTATAAATTCAGCATAGAGAAGTACTAAAAGACCTAGTTTGTGTACCATTTACTTAGCTCTACGGGGTTATTTAGCAGGGCAGGAGCACAAGAAGTTCCCCGTAGGGTCTTTTTTAGAGGTTTGGATTTTAAGTGCTTGTGTTAAAAACTGCATTGGGTTTTAGGCAATGTTTTAACAGAAAGAGAACACATGCACCTGCACTGTATAGTTAGATTAAACTCCTAATTTAATCTGTTAAGGATTCAGTCTTACCGGAACCAAGCTGGCCGCCCAGAGCAGGCGCGGACGAGGTGTGGTGCCCCAGCAGAGAAGTACAGCACAGGGCAAGGTCACAGCCTAGGATGTCAGCCCAGCTGTGCCCTGAAGTTAGTGAATGGCCTTGGCAAAGGCAGTAGGTGAACCGGCAGAAAGCATTCTTACAAAGCCACGGAAGCCACTTTCGTAGTGTCATGATTGTGTGTACGGGGCTGGAGGAGGGAGAGCTTTGCACATACACATTACTGATGCTGATTTTCACAACAAATGCTGTCACCTTGCCCTGAAATCGTCCCCAGTATGTAGCTGTAGTAACTGACTTGGGAGGCCAAGCAGGTAACCTGGGACCCCCACAGCAACAGGACTGTCATACCTGCCCTGCGTTCATCAATTAGCATCCCCCCAGGGCAGCTTATTGCTGGAAAGTGAAACTTCTACGATTGCACTGAGCTCTTCTCTCTTTCCTGCCCTCCCCCCACCCAGACGCAGCTAAGTCCTTCAGCGCGGTGGTCTTCCACTGCCGCCATATGTTCCACAAGGAGTGCCTGCCTATGACCAGCATGGTAAGTTGGCTGCTTGGCCACCAGCAACTCGAGAGAAACTGGTGCAGCCAGAGGGATGTGCTTAAAATGATAACCACTGTCCGTGTCTCAGCTATAATATAGTTTATGTCACATCAGAAAAAGCAATGTACCTACTTCTCAAATGTCAAAATGCTTAGTATACGATACTAAACATTATAAGAGCCTATTCACGTAAGTAAATTTGTGGAGATAAAATTGATGACAGTTGAGCTTTAGAAATGAGCTACAGTGAGAACCATTTTCTATAACTTTCTCACCCTGATTTCTGTATCATGACACTGCTATTTTTGCAGGGTCAAGTCGGTTCCCCCAGGTCCCCTTGGGTCACGTTAGACTTGTCTTGCTGTGGGCTGTCTTTTGAGTCCAAGAATAACAGCTGGTCTAGACAGGACCCTGTGTGAACCAGCAGTAACCTCCAGGAACAGGAGCAAATGTTCCATCACCTGATCCCCACTCCCCGCGAGTGCTCCCATAATATTTCTGAATATGAGAGTAGAAAGGGATGATCTCTTAAAACCTGCCTTTTTAATTGCATTTTCAGAACTCTCCTGTGCAGTTCTGTAACATCTGCAGTGCTAAGCACCGGGGACCAGGAAGTGCCATGTTGGAGATGAAGAAATAGCCCGGTTCTGTTGGCCAGCCTCTTCCTCGCCGCTCTCTGAAGACCATTTTTGCAGCAACAGAAGCTTTTGTTGACCCCAGTGCTGTTAAGAGACTTGTACAGGTTTATGTCATGCTTAAGAAAAGCTTCTTCCTCTTCTCCCGTTTACTAGATGTTTCTCTTTGCAGTTGATAAAGTTAGGGTTTTCCCTGTCCATGCCTTGATGGGGGTTCACAGTCACTATTTTTCATCATTTATTTGTTTGACTCATTATTTAGGAATGGAACCTAAGTCTTGGAGTTGGAAGTGACTTTTTAGGTCCTAGTAAAACTGTCCTGAGAGTTGTCCCTGGCTGGCCGAGTGCGTCATCACCGTGGCCATCCAGCAGCTCCTGGGACCTTGTTTCCATATGCTCTGCCAGCAACAACTCTCAAATTCTGGGTTTGGCTTTTTTTTAAATATGTCATCAGCTGTTATCTTCTTAATAGGCATTGAATGATACGTTGTGCCTGTTGTCACTGACTCACTCAGTGATGTCTGGGAATAACAAGAGCAGCGTGACGCTACGCAGTTTTATGTTGACTAACCACACGTTCTCTCTTTGTCCCGATGACCAGCAGTGTCTGGCCCTGGCAGGCATTCCGCGTTTGTTGATTGAATAAACATTAGCTCTTCCCACTGTGAAAGGCTCACTTTTCCTGGGTTGCACAACTTTAATCAAGCATTCTGGCACCCTCTAAGGAATGCAAGAGAGTTGCAGCACCTAGAGTGTGAGGGAGTGTGGGTAGGTTTTCCTAGCAGGGAGGAAAAGAGTAACACTGTAGAATCTGAGAGGGATGCTCGGGGAAAGGGGACTGCGTGATGCCAGAGGATGGACACAACGACGTTTCCTGGAACATTCTCTGGAGCCTCCTTTGCCCTCGTAGAACGTAGCATGGAATAGAGGGAGGGAGAGAACTCAAACTTGTGCCCAAGACTCATAGTTATCGGTTTCATCTCGTTGGGATACATTGCCATCCTCTAACCAGTGAAAAGCACATACTTGCTGTCCCCACTCTCTTTGTCCCATAAAAGGGAATAAATGCAGCTTTCTGTATCTATCTTTTTGGGGAGAGGGAAGGATGCTAAATGGATACCAAGCCCACCATTAAACCTGGTTCAGTCATTCCCGTGAGGAGCATCTCGTTTCATTCTCACGGGACCCCTGGGAAGAAGACATTACATCCCCAGTTTTACTGACAAAGAAACCAAAATGCAGAGATGTTATCACAGTCTCCAAGGTGACTGCCTGACTTTAGAACAGGGCTCTGTGCTAAGAAATCACATGGCAAAGTTCACAGGAAATGCACAGCACATCTCTTCACACTGGAGTTAAAAAGAATATTGAGTAGAAGACAACAGACTTTTTCGGTCACTCTTAAATATTTAGAATTGGAAAGTCTTTGTTGTTATTGTCAGCCCTCTCAGAATTTTTGTATTCCAAGACTAGGGATCTTTCTGCTACGCTGCTAGTTTTTAGTTTTTGTCTCTGTTTTAACGAGAGAAACTCTTCCTTCACAAAAATACCTTACGAATCAGCCCAATTTGAAACACAGCTAAAAAGCAATCCTACTTCACTTGTATTGGAGAAGAGGAACGTAGTTGCAGACTTCATATTTTGTACCCTCTCCCTAAAAAAAGCCATTCTCTGAGTGTGAAACTGCCAAGTTCAAAGTTATTTTGTGAAAACAGTTTTAAAGGATTTTACACTGTTTAAGTATGTCCATAAATATGTCCATCTTTGAGAATTTGAAATGTTCTCAATAAACTTAGTTCATTTGGCTTTTCTAGTGCTAAACCATGTATATTTAATATTATGAAAATGAACATTCATTGAGCAATCACTGTGTGTCAGGCACTGTTCTAAGCACTTTGCATGCATTATCATCATCAGCATTTTACTTAGAGGTTAAGCAGTCTGTCTAAAGTCAAGGAGCAACTCATGGCACAAGATCTCCATAAGACGGTGGAGTAAAAGGACCTGAGCTCACCTCCTCTCACGAAAACACCAAAATCACAACTAACTGCTGAACAACCATCAACGAAAAAGGACTGGAACATACCAAAAAAGATATTCTACTTCTAAAGACAAAGAAGCTGCCACAACAAGATGGTAGGAGGGGCACATTCACAATACAATCAAATTTCATACCCACCAGGTGGGCGACCCACAAACTGGAAAATAATTATATTGCAGGAGTTCTCCCACAGGAGTGAGAGCTCTGAGCCCCACATCAGGCTCCCCAGTCTGGCATAGGGAGTAGGAGTTCCCAGATGGCTTTTGAAGGCCAATGGGGCCGATCACAGGAATGCCACAGGACTGGGGTAAACAGGCCACTCTTGGAGGGCACACACAAGGTCTCATGAGCATTGGGACCCAGGGGTAAAAAAGAGTGACTTCATAGACGCCTGGGCCAGACCTACCTACTGGTCTTGGAGGGTCCCCTGGGGAGGTGGGGTGTGTGTGGCTCACTGCAGGGACAAGGACACTGGTGACGGAGGTACTGGGTACTCACTGGCATGAGCTATCCTAAAGGCTGCCATTTGGACACCAAGACCTGGCCTCACCCAACAGCCCAGCGCCTCAGGCCAAACAACCAACAGGGTGGGAACACAGCCCCACCCATCACCAGACGGGCTGCATAAACTCCCCCTGAGGCAACAGCCACCTCTAGACACACCCCTTGACACGGCCCTGCTCACCAGAGGGACAAGACACAGTTCTGCCCACCAATGCACAGGCACCAGTGCCTCCAACCAGGAAGCCTGCACAAGCCTCTTAGACCAGCCTCATCCACCGGGGGGGCGGGGGGGAGGGGGCGGAATACCAGAACCACGAGGAACTACAGTCCTGCGGCCTGCAGAAAGGAGACCACAAACACAGAGAATTAGACAAAATGAGATGTCAGAGAAATATGTTCCAGAAGAAGGTACAAGATAAAAACCCAGAAGAAATACTAAGTGAAGTGGAGATAAGCAATCTACCTGAAAAAGAATTCAGGGTAATGATGGTAAAAATGATCCAAAATATCAGAAAAAGAATGGAGGCACAAGAAAGAAAACACAAGAAATGTGTAACAAAGAGCTAGAAGATTTAAAAAACAGAGTTGAACAATACAATTGAAACGAAAAATAAACTAGAAGGAATAAATAGTAGAATAAATGAGGCAGAAAAACAGATAAGTGAGCTGAAAGACAGAGTGGTGGAAATGACTGCTGTGGAACAGAATAAAGAAAAAAGAATGAAAAGAAATGAGGACAGTTTAAGAGACCTCTGGAACAACATTAAATGCACCAACATTCACATTATAGGGGTCCCAGAGGAGAACAGAGAGAGAAAGGGCCTGAGAAATTATTTGAAGAGGTAATAGCTGAAAACTTTCCGAACATGGGAAAGAAAATAGTCACCCAATTCCAGGAAGCACAGAGAGCCCCAGGCAGGATAAACCCAAGGAGGAACATGCCAAGACTAACAAAATTTAAAGACAAAGAGAAAGCATTAAAAGCAAAAAAGAAAAAGCAACAAATAACATACAAGTGAATCCCCATAAGGTTATCAGCTGATTTTTCAGCAGAAACTGTGCAGACCAGAAGGGAGTAGCAGGACATATTTAAAGTGATACAAGGGAAAAACCTACAACCAAGAATACTCTACCCAGCAAGGCTCTCATTCAGATTCAGTAGAGAAATCAAAAGCTTTACAGACAAGCAAAAGCTAAGAGAATTCAGCAACACCAAACCAGCTTAACAACAAATGCTAAAGGAACTTCTCTAGGCAGAAAAGAAAAGCCCCCGGCTAGAAACAAGAAAATTATGAATGGGAAAGCTCACTGGTAAAGGCAAACATACAGTAATGGTAGGAAATCATCCACACACAAATATGGTATCGAAACCAGCAATCATGAGGAGAGTACATTTGCAGGATATTGGAAATGCATTTGAAATTAAGACACCAGCAACTTAAAACAATCTTGTATATATAGAAACTGCTGTATCAAAACCTCATGGTAACCGCAAACCAAAAATCTACAACAGATACACACAAACACACAGGAATCCAAACATAACACTAAAGATAGTCATCAAACCACAAGAAAACAAAAGAGGAAGGGAAGAAAAAACACCTACAAAAACAATCCCAAAACAATTAACAAAATGGCAATAAGAACATACATATTGGTAATTACCTTAAATGTAAATGGATTAAATGCTCCAATCAAAAGACATAGACTGGCTGAATAGATACAAAAACAAGACCCATATATATGCTGTCTACAAGAGACCCACTTCAGATCTAGGGACACATACAGACCAAAAGTGGGGATGGAAAAAGGTATTCCATGCAAATGGAAATCAAAAGAAAACTGGAACCAAACACATGAAAGAATGCTCAACATCATTAATCATCAGAGAAATGCAAATCTAAACTACAGTGAGGTATCATCTCCAACCAGTCAGAATGGCCATCATCAAAAAATCTACAAACAATAAATGCTGGAGAGGGTGTGGAGAATAAGGGAACCCTCTTGCACTGTTAGTGGGAATGTAAATTGATACAGCCACTATGGAGAACAGTATGGAGGTTCCTTAAAACACTAAAAATAGAACTACCATATGACCCAGCAATCCCACTACTGGGCATATACCCTGAGAAAACCATAATTCAAAAAGAGGCATGTACCACAATGTTCATTGCAGCTCTATTTACAATAGCCAGGACATGGAAGCAACCTAAGTGTCCATCAACAGATGAATGGATAAAGAAGATGTGGCACATATATACAATGGAATATTACTCAGCCATAAAAAGAAACGAAATGGAGTTATTTGTAGTGAGGTGGATGGAGCTAGAGTCTGTCATACGGAGTAAAGTCAGTCAGAAAGAGAAAAACAAATACCGTATGCTAACACATATATATGGAATCTTAAAAAAAAAATGGTCATGAAGAACCTAGGGGCAGGACAGGAATAAAGATGCAGACCTACTAGAGAATGGACTTGAGGACACGGGGAGGGGGAAGGGTAAGCTGGGACGAAGTGAGAGAGTGGCATGGACTAATATATAATACCAACTGTAAAACCAATAGCTAGTGGAAAGCAGCCACATAGCACAGGGAGATCAGCTCAGTGCTCTGTGACCATGTAGAGGGGTGGGATAGGGAGGGTGGGAGGGAGGGAGATGCAAGAGGGAGGAGATATGGGGATATGTATATGTATAGCTGATTCACTTTGTTATAAAGCAGAAACTAACACACCATTGTAAAGCAATTATACTCCAATAAAGATGTTAAAAAAATAAATCATTCATCTGAAAAAAAAAAGAAAACTGGAGTAGCAACACACGTATCAGAAAAAATACTTTAAAATAAAGACTATTACAAGAGATAAAGAAGGACACTACATAATGATCAAGGGATCAATCCAAGAAGAAGATATAACAATTGTAAATATATATGCACTCAAGATAGGAGCACCTCAATATATAAGGCAAATACTAACAGCCATAAAAGGTGAAGCTGATAGTAACACAATAATAATGGGGGAGTTTAACACCCCACTTATATCAATGGACATATCATCCAGAAAGAAAATTAATAAGGAAACACAGGCCTTAAATGACACATTAGACCAGATGGACTTAATGGATATTTACAGAGCATTCCATCTGAAAGCAGCAGAATACACATTCTTCTCAAGTGCACATGGAACATTCTCCAAGATTGATTGCATGCTGGGACATAAAGCAAGCCTGGATAAATTTAAGAAAACTGAAATCACATCAAGCATCTTCCAACCACAACATCATGAGATTAGAAATCAATCACAAGAAAAATAACTGTAAAAAACAGAGACAAGTGGTGGCTAAACAATATGTTACTAAACAACCAATGGATCACTGAAGAAATCAAAGAGAAAATTAAAAAATTCCTAGATACAAGAGAAAATGAAAATACGACAATCCAAAACCTAAAGCAAAAACAGTTCTAAGAGGGAAGTTTATAGCAATACAATCTTACCTCAAATACAATCTCAAATAAACAACCTAACCTTACATGTAAAGCAACTACAGAAAGAACAAACAAAACTCTAAGTTAGCAGAAGGAAAGAAATCTTAAAGATCAGAGCAGAAATAAATGAAATAGGAGAGACAAAGAAAACAATAGAAACGATGGAAGAAACTAAAAGTTGGTTCTTTAAAAAGATAAACGAAATTGATAAAACTTTAGCCAGCCTCATCATGAAAAAAAGGCTGAGGGCTCAAATCAATAAAATTAGAAATGAAAAAGGAGAAGTTACAACAGACACACAGAAATACAAAGGATTATAAGAGACTACTACAAGCAACTACATGCCAATAAAAAATGGACAGCCTAGAAGAAGTGGACAAATTCTTTGAAAGGTACAATTCTCCCAAGACTTAAGAAATAAAAAATATGAACAGACCAATCACAAGCACTGAAATTGAAACTGTGATTAAAAATCTTCCAACAAACAAAAGCCCAGGACCAGATGGCTTCACAGACAAATTCTATCAAACATTTCAAGAAGAGTTAACACCTATCCTTCTGAAACTATTTCAAAAAATTGCAGAGGAAGGAACACTCCAAAACTCATTCTACAAGGCCACCATCACCCTGATACCAAAACCAAAGATACCACAAAAAAGAAAATTACAGGCCAATGTCACTGATGAATATAGACACAAAAATCCTCAACAATATACTAGTAAACCAAATCCAACAATACATTAAAAGGATCATATACCATGATCAAGTGGGATTTATCCTAGGGATACAAGCAATTTTCAATATCCTCAAATCAATCAGTGTAATATGCCACATTAACAAATTAAAGAATAAAACCATATGATCATCTCAACAAATGCAGAAAAACCTTTTGACAAAATCCAACACCTATTATTTATGATAAAAACTCTCCAGAAAGTGGGCACAGAGGGAACCTACCTCAACATAGTAAAGGTCATATATGTTATGACAAACCCATAGCCACCAATATACTCAATGGTGAAAAGGTGAAAGCATTTCCTCTAAGATCAGGAACAAGATGAAAATGTCCACTGTCGCCACTTTTATTCAACATAGTTTTGGAAGTCCTACCCATGGCAATCAGAAGAAAAAGAAATAAAAGAAATCCAAATTGGAAAAGAAGAAGTAAAACTGTCACTGTTTGCAGAAGACATGATACGATACATAGAAAATCCTAAAGATGCTACCAGAAAACTACTAGAGCTCATCAATTAATTCGGTAAAGTTGCAACATACAAAATTAATGCACAGAAATCTCTTGCATTGCTATATACTGACAAGGAAAGATCAGAAAGAGAAATTAAGGAAACAATCCCATTTACCATCACATCAAAAAGAACAAAATACCTAGGAATAAACCTACCTAAGGAGGTAAAAGACCTGTACTCTGAAAACTATAAGACAATGAAAAAAGAAACTGAAGATGACACAAACAGATGGAAAGATATACCATGTTCTTGGATGTTTGTCAAAATGACTATACTCCCCAAGGTAATCTACAGAGTCAATGCAATCCCTATCAAATTACCAATGGCATTTTTTGCAGATCTAGAACAAAAAGTCTTAAAATTTGTATGGAAATACAAAAGACCCCAAATAGCCAAAGCAATCTTGAGAAAGAAAAACAGAGCCGGAGGAATCAGACTCCCTGACTTCAGACTATACTATAAGGCAACAGTAATCAAAACAGCATGCTACTGGCCTGAAGACAGACTTATAGATCAATGGAATAGGATAGAAAGCCCAGAAATAAACCCATGCCCCTATGGTCAATTAATCTACAACAAAGGAGGCAAAAATATATAATGGAGAGAAAACAGTCTCTTCAATAAGTGGTGCTGGGAAAACTGGACAGCCACACGCAAAAGAATGAAATTACAGCATTCTCTAAACTCAAAGTGGATTAAGGACCTAAATGTAAGACCGGATACTAGAAAACTCTTAGAGAAAAATATAGGCAAACACTCTTTGACATATATCACAGCAATATCTTTTGGCATCCACATCCTAAATTAATTAAAATAAGAACAAAAACAAATGAGACCTAATTAAACTTTAAAGTTTTTGCACAGGGACCTCCCTGGTGGTCCAGTGGGGGGGAGTCCACCTTCCAGTGCAGGGGACGCAGGTTCAATCCCTGGTCAGGGAACCGGGATCCCACATGCTGCGGGGCAGCTAGGCCCACATGCCACAACTACTGAGCTCCCGTGCCTCAACTAGAGATACCACGTGCCACAACTGCAGAGCCCACGCACCCTGGAGCCCACAGGCCACAACTAGAGAAAAACGCACACACCACAACTAGAGAGAAGCCCGTGCGCCACAATGAAGAGCCCCACGCGCCAGAATGAAGGGTCCTGCATGCCTCAACAAAGATTCCGCATGCCACAGCTAAGACCTGACACAGCCAAAATAAATAAATTAATTAATTAAAATAAAATAAAATAAAAGCTTTTGTACAGCAAAGGAAACCATAAACAAAATGAAAAGACAACCCACAGAACGGGAGAAAATATTTGCAAATGAAGCAACTGACAAAGCATTAATCTCCAAAATATACAAGCAGCTCTTGCAGCTCTATATTAAAACAAAAAACAAAAAACCCAATCCAAAAAAGGGCAGAAGATCCAAATAGACATTTCTCCAAAGAAGACATACAGATGGCCAAAAAGCACATGAAAAGATGCTGAACAACACGAATTATTATAGAAACGCAAATCAAAAGTACAGTGAGGTATCACCTCACACTGGTAAGAACGGCCATCATCAAAAAATCTAGAAACAATAAATGCTGGAGAGGGTGTGGAGAAAAGGGAACCCTCCTATACTGTTGGTGGGAATGTAAGTTGGTGCAGCCGCTATGGAGAACAGTATGGAGGTTCCTTAAAAAACTAAAAATAGGGGACTTCCCTGGCAGTCCAGTGGTTAAGACACTGTGCTCCCAATGCAGAGGGCACAGGTTCAATCCCTGGAACTAAGATCCCACATCCCACATGCCACACACTGTGGCCAAAAAATAAATAAATAAATAAATAAAAGATTCACACACCCATTCATTAAAACATTAAACATTTACTTTAAAAAAACCTAAAAATAGAGCTACCATAAGATCCAGCAATCCCACTCCTGGCCATATATCCAGAGAAAACCATAATCTGAAAAGATACATGCACCCCAGTGTTCATTGTGGCAGTAATTTTACAATAGCCAAGACATGGAAGCAACCTAAATGTCCATAGACAGATGAATGGATAAAGAAGATGTGGTACATATATACAGTGGAATATTATTCAGCCATAAAAAAGAATGAAGTAATGCCATTTTCAGCAACGTGGATGGACCTAGAGATTATCATACTAAGTGAAATAAGTCAGAGAAAGACAAATATCAT
The DNA here is from genome assembly GCF_028021215.1 of Eschrichtius robustus. Taxonomy (NCBI): domain Eukaryota; kingdom Metazoa; phylum Chordata; class Mammalia; order Artiodactyla; family Eschrichtiidae; genus Eschrichtius; species Eschrichtius robustus. The sequence continues at coordinate 14,703,441 of NC_090831.1, forward strand.
ATATCACTTATATGTGGAATCTAAAAAAAATGATACAAATGAACTTATTTACAGAACAGAAACAGACACACAGACTTAGAAAACAAACTTATGGTTATGAAAGGTGGGGTGGGGGGAGGAATAAATTAGGAGTTTGGGATTAACACAGACACACTACTATACATATATAAAATAGATAGTCAACAAGGACCTACTGTACAGCACAGGGAACTCTACTCAATATTCTGTAATAACCTATATGGGAAAAGAATCTGAAAAAGAATAGATACATGTATAAGTAAATCACTTTGCTGTACACCTGAAACTAACACAACATTGTAAATCAAATATGCTACAATATAAAAAACAATATAAAAAAACAAACACTTCCCTGGTGGCACAGTGGTTAAGAATCCGCCTGCCAATGCGTGGGACATAGGTTCGATCCCTGATCTGGGAAGATTCCACATGCCGTGGAGCAACTAAGCCCGCGAGCCACAACTACTGAGCCTGCGCTCTAGAGCCTGCGAGCCACAACTACTGAAGCCCGCGTGCCTAGAGCCCGTGCTGCGCAACAAGAGAAGCCACCGCAATGAGAAGCCCGCGCACCACAATGAAGAGTAGCCCCTGCTCGCGGCAACCAGAGAAACGCCCGCGCGCAGCAACGAAGACCCAACGCAGCCAAAAATAAGTAAATAAAAATAAATAAATCTATTTTTAAAATAATAAATAAATAAGAAAAAATAAAGTCAAGGAGCAGGCAGGGGGCACAGTTGGAATTCAAACCCAAGCAGTCAGACTTCAGAGCCCCATGATCTTAACCAGTGCAAATTTGATCCTTTTTTTAAAAAGTACTTATTTGACCTGTTTTGCGTCAGTGTAGAGAAAACAAAATCCCACTCTAGCAGCAGAAAGAGATTTATCAAAGTATCAAATAGCTTACAGAATCACTGAGAAGGCTGAAGAAACCAGCCAGGAGGTAGAGCTCCCAGGAACGCCTCACCCAGCGCCCCTGAACTGGGCTACCAGCCCCCCGCTACCTCCGTCAGGGGACGGGCTGCACAGAGCAGTGTGAATCGTTATTTTCAAGTAAACTTTGTATAAATAAAAGTAAACACATTTCTCAGTTTCTTTTCAAGTTCATTCTCAGTAACACTAAATAAGAAACATTATGTACGCACATATTTCTATGTGTTAAATATCACACCGGTTTATCCTAGTTTCTCTTTCAAGACTTGGGCTATTAAACCTGCACCAATTTTGATACGAAACGGTAACTTGCACTTCCCAAACACTTATTGCTGGACACGGAGCTGTCTGTCACTTTATAAAACCTAGAAGGAAATGCCTTCCTCTTTTCTCCTGCAATGCAGATTTGGGGGTGATGAGAATCAATGTGATGTTAGTAGTAAAGATAAGCCAGGAGCGAGAATGAAACAGCCTCCAGAAGCAGGAAACCCAGAGTGAGCCGATCCCCAGGCCTTTCTTTACATTCACCCAGAACAGTGGTTCTGAAATGAAAATGTGGTCATGTCATTTCTCTAAACCCTCAGGAATCCCCATGCCTTGTAGGTGAAAGGGCTTTTGGTTTTTGGTTTGACCTATGCAACCCATGGCATTTCACTTTGCAACCTCTCTGGCCATTATGAAACTGACTTACGGTGCCGTTTACCTACTGCCTCTGTCCTTCATCCTACGATGCGCTGCTCAATGCAACTCCTCACTCACGCTGACCGCCTCAGACTGTGGGTAGGAAACCTCTCACTCGTGCTCATGTAGCACCTAGCGCTCCATCTGCTTTCATCACACTACACTTGCATCATCTCAATCCACAAACTCAGGTCTGCAAAAAAAATGTGTAAGTCTTCTCAAGTCTGTATTCTATTTAGTGGCAAACATTTCATAGTAGTTCATTGTAAACTCAGATCCATGAGGCTTTTCTGCATTTGTTCAGGGAACCCTTCTCTCCTGGGTTGCCTCTGAGTTTGGGGCTTGGTGGTAGGGATGGTCTCATTGTGTCCAGGAGCAATGAGGAGGCATCTGGGCATCAGTTGACCTCTGTCCACCCTGGCATTGGTTCAAATGCCATCATTCCCACAGCCTTCCATCACCTGCATCTGCTGCCAGCATCTCCTAGATATCTGCAGTCCCAGCTAGTCTCTGGTCCTCCGTCCTTGTCCGGACCCCACTGCTCCTGACCACCAAGTCTCTCCCAGCACCCCAACACCTCTGTCTGCCTTGGGGCTCTGGGAAATTCAGACTTGCCCACCAAGGTGGTGTTTCTCTGTTGCTTCCTCACCACGCCCAAGAAGGTGTGTAGGGGGCAGGGAGAAGGGTTGGAGAAGGTGGGTATTTGGTTTGCAAGACTCACTACCTCTCAAAGGAAATAGAAAGTGAGGTTCTTCTGTTCTCAGAGCTCCAGACCTCTCTGCAGGGTCTATCTCTGCCACATCCCCACCTGAAAACTCAGTCTCAGAGCGCAGAGCAAGGCGCCCCTTCCTTCTCAGCTCTCATCTCCCTGAGCCTGTCTCCTCCTCCTGCTTTACCTCAATCCCTCACAATACTTCCTTATTGGGGCAGTGAAACTGGCTCTCACATTATCAAGTCTCGTTTTTGCTGTAAACTTTGGGTTTTGGTACGCAAAAGGCTGAGGCTGCTGCAAACTACTGACTGTAAATTTTTAAAAATCTATTTTGGAACTTTTTCTTCTCTGCTGTATCGACCCTGTCTTTCTATGAGTAAGGGAACAATAGCAAAAAGCTCAAGGGGGAAAACAACTGACCTTGGTTACTACACCAGAATATCATCCTGCCAATTCCCCTTATGCGTCAGTCCTACATTATACACTATGAACTCTAGGAACATATCATGTCCATCTTTCCCATGGTAAAGTGACACAAAAGAGGCACTTAGAAATGTGTGTTGGATGAGTGAAAGTAAGGCCAGTCTTCCTCCCCTGTTCAAGATACATAGATAGAGAGATATACACTTTATCTATATAGCGTTCTGTGACATGCATGACATGACTTGCAAATGTGAACCTCTCCTGGTGGATGTTCTCATCTTAGACCTGCTGTCATTTCACCTCCTTGCATTGCTCCCTTTTGAGCCTTCCCACCACCATCAAAAAAAAAAAGGCTCGTTTGTCTCCTTTCTTACTTCTCAAGTTCATCCCACCTGAAACCTCATCATTGACTATCCTTCCTCCTCTGTGTCCCCATCCATTCTGCCATCTTTTCTCACCATCACACTATCTTTTGCATTCTCACTGCCACTTTTTTAAAAAAATTTATTTATTTATTTTTGGCTGCATTGGGTCTTCGTTGCTGCGTGCAGGCTTTCTCTAGTTGTGGCGAGGGGGGGCTACTCTTCGTTGCAGTGCACGGGCTTCTCATTGCAGTGGCTTCTCTTGTTGCAGAGCACGGGCTCTAGGCACGCGGGCTTCAGTAGTTGTGGCACGCAGGCTCAGTAGTTGTGGCACATAGGCTTAGTTGCTCCACGGCATGTGGGATCTTCCTGGACCAGGGCTTGAACCCATGTCCCCTGCATTGGCAGGCGGATTCTTAACCACTGTGCCACCAGGGAAGTCCCACTGCCACTGTCTTGATCCCAGATTCTTATTATCTGTCATCTGCATGGGTTATAAGCAATTTCTCCCCAGTTTTCCTGCCTCCAGTATCCACATTTCTCTGATTTATTCTACACCCAGCTTCTATATTAATGTTCCTTCCGGACTGATCCAATCAAGTTCCCAGATATTCTGCTATTCACTATGTTTGAAATCTCTGATACAATTTTCCCAGGTCTTCAACTTCCCCTCTTCCAACTCCTCATCAATTTGTAGCCCATCCAGCCTTCAAAGTCCAGCTTAATGTTTTATCATTTCCATGTCTTCTTCCCCAATGTACCTTGCCCCCTCCCAACCTAAAGCAATTTTCATACCGACCTCCCATTACTGTGGCCCAAACATAACAAAGCTATTTATGTGACACATTATCCTATATACATGTCTTATCCCCTCAAATGAATTGCCCCTCAAAGGAAATAAATCTCTTAAAATCTCCAAAGGTATGCTCCAGAAGGGACACTCATTAAATGTCCCTTGAGAGGCTGAGCAAGACCTCATTCTTCCTCTGGGTGTGGGGTTCTTTCCTCAGGAAGGAGTATTGGGAATATTACAGGAGGGAGAGAGTGGAGAGAGCCTTGCTAACTTGGGTAGCTCCTGTGATTCATCTTTCTTGAAACTTAATGGTTCCATGGGTGCATCCACTTTCTATAGTTCCCCTTTCATGCTGTGGCTTTCTAAAAATGAACCTTTCTATTCAATGTGTCAAAAACCAGACACACTGGATATCCAAACAGCTCATACAACTCAATAACAAAAAAACAAACAACCTTATCGACAAATGGGCAGAAGACCTAAATAGACATTTCTCCAAAGAAGACCTATGGATGGCCAATACACACACGAAAAGATGTTCAACATCACTAATTATTAGAGAAATGCAAATCAAAACTACAATAAGGTACCACTTCACATCAGTCAGAGTAGCCATCATTAAAATGTCTACAAATAACAAATGCTGGAGAGGATATGGAGAAAAGGGAACCCTCATGCACTGTTGGTGGGAATGTAAACTGGTGCAGCCAGTATGGAAAACAGTATGGAGGTTCCTTAAAAAAACTAAAAATGGAATTACCGTATGATCCAGCAATCCCACTCCTGGGCATATATCTGGAGAAAGCCATAATTTGAAAAGATACATGCCCTGCAATGTCCACTGCAGCACTATTTACAATAGCCAACACATGGAAGCAATCTAAATGTCCATCGACAGACGGATGGATAAAGAAGATGCGGTACATATATACAATGGAATATTACTCAGCCATAAAAAAGAATGAAATAATGCCATCTGCAGCAACATGGATGGACCTAGAGATTGTCATACTAAACGAAGTAAGTTGGACAGTGAAAGACAAATACTATATGATATCACTTACATGTGGAATCTAAAATACAACACAAAGGAACTTATCTACGAAACAGAAACAGACCCACAGACATAGAGAACAGACTTGTGATTGCCAAGGGGTGGGGGGAGGGAAGGATTGGGAGTTTGGGATTAGCAGATGCAAACTATTATATAGGGAATGGATAAACAACAAGGTCCTAATATATACAGAACAGGGAACTATATTCAATATGCTGTGATAAACCATAATGGAAAGGAGTATAAAAAAGAACACATATGTATAAGTGAATCACTTTGCTATAGAGCAGAAATTAACACAATATTGTAAATCAACTATACTTCAGTAAAATTTTAAAAAAAGACACACTGGTACGATCCTTAACCCCAGACACTACAAATGCCTGAATAGGTCAGGTCACCACAGGTCACTGAATTCAAATGAATTAAAACTAAAATATTTTTTTCTAAAATGAATCCAGCTTTTTGTCCCAATTATTCCAAATAGCCTCAATCTTCCCTTTTGCTTCAGTGTTGGCCCATCAATGATATATTTTCAAAATTCTGTCAACTTCTCTTGGACTAGAGACTATAGTCAGATAATCTGTGATTCCCAGCCAGGGCATTTTGAGAACGCGAGGGACAATATTAGAAGCTATTCCCGGCCAACAGGACTGTGCCTGGTGACCTAAGAATTATGCCACTTTCTCTATAACTCACAGCACTACTGGTTCAATCCCACATGTAACAGAGGATGAAAATAATGTCACTGAAAGCCAAAACTGACACAAGATTCTGCCTTCTAAGGGAAATTGTATAAGTCGTACCACTTAAAAAAATAAATATCCTGCTCACTTCCACGTATAAAGACTTGGGGGACGATAGAGATGGAGGCTCAAGAGGGAGAGAGGAAACACTAAAACTTCAAAACCTCTTCTGATTCCTCGCTGCAAAGCAGGGTGACTTACTGACTTGTTAGATAATGAAATTAGCCTAGAGCTCTGTCAGGAATGAACAACTGAATTGCTCTGCTTTCTGAAGTGAGGGCAGTTGAGAGGGGAGGGTTTTAGGGAACAAAGGTAACCAAGCAGCCTGGATGATCAAAGGACTTTTAGGCAAAGGAAAGTTTAATATTCAATTTTAGGAGCCATCGATGCTGAATCCTTCCATCTCCCTGAAATGTTCAGTAAAGTCTGGTACATCAACAATGTCATCTGTGAATAGCTTTTAGGGAACACAGAGAACCTGTGTTCTGCATCCAGGACCATGAAGAGCAGAAATGAACAGTGGCCAGAGGCAAGAGCCGGACTTGACTGGGAATAGGAGTTCAGACCTTCGAGTGACAACAAGAATATAAAAACCCTGGAATGTGCAGAAATGTTGCAGAAGACTGGTCTTCCCAAAGGAAATGGATAAAGGCCTTGAGACAATTTATATAAATATCACAGGACAGACTAGGTGACCTCAGCTATGCTGAGTTCCATATTCACAGCCACATGGACAAATTTGGCTATGGAGAAAAAGGAACCCTCCTACACTGTTGGTGGGAATGTAAATTGGTACAGCCACTATGGAAAACAGTATGGAGGCTCCTTATAAAACTAAAAACAGAGCTACCATATGATTCAGCAATCCCACTCCTGGGCATATATCCAGAGAAAGCCATAATTTGAAAAGATACAGGCACCTCCAGTGTTCATTGCAGCACTATTTACAATAGCCAGGAGATGGATAACCTAAATGTCCATCGACAGATGAATGGATAAAGAAGATGTGATATATATTACTTACACACACACAAATGGAATATTACTCAGCCATAAAAATGAACGAAATAATGCCATTTGTAGCAACATGGATGGACCTAGAGATTATCAAACTAAGTGAAGTCAGTCAGATGAAGACAAATATATGACTCATATGTGGAATCTAATTTTTAAAAAAATGATACAAATGAACTTATTTACAAAACAGAAACAGACTCACATATTTCTAAAACAAATGTATGGTTACCAAAGGGGAAACGTTGGGGGGAGTGATAAATTAGGAGTTTGGGATTAACAGATACACACTAGTATATATAAAACAGATAACCAACAAGGACCTACTTTATAGCACAGAGAACTCTGTGTATTAACTTACGTGGGAAAAGAATTTGATAAAGAATGAATATATGTATAAGTGAATCACTTTGCTGTACACCTGAAACTAACACAACATTGTAAATCAGCTATACTCCAATAAAATTTTTTTTAAAAAATTTGGCTATGGAGTACACATTTAACCTTCAATCTCTTTGTTAGTTTTACTTCAAAAACTATGTACATTTTGTCACCAGGCTTTTGTTCTAATCCTGACATGTATCCTCTTTTATAGACACATCTGTGCATTCTTCAAGATTGTTTTCCATCATGTTCTGTGTGCAAAGAGGAGGATTTGTAGATGGTGCAAGTATGGTGAAAGGAATTCACAAATGACAGAAGCAAGAATGAAAGTTGCCTTGTAATATTTAAGAAGTATGCCACAATGATGTAGACTGCAAAAATTTAAAACAAAAACAAAGAAGTATGCCAATTTTAATAGAGGTGAAATGCAAAATTCTTCAGTTATGCACAGAAAAGTTATTTGTCCCCGGATGGATCAGGAGAGACCTGGTTAGTCATCCAAATAAAAGAGACCTCAAGTTAAAAACAGGAGCGTTTTGCTCTGAGGTTAGACATAGGTTTTAATCCAGGGTCTGCTGCTCAGAAACAATCTGAGTAAATTACTTAACATTTCTAAGCCTCAGGTGCCAGAAATGTAAAATGGGGGTGATGATAACAGCATCAGCTTTGGAGGATGTTGAGAGCATTAAGTGAGGTGATGCATGGAAAGCATCAGCTAGTACAAGCACAGCAAGAATAACTAGTATGGAGCAAATGCTTCAGAAATGTCAGCCTCCAGGACAGCCCCCATGATCCCCACCTCTGCCAGGGTTGGTCTGTGTCCAGCAGAGCATGGCAGAGTTGACGTTACCTCACTTCCAAGCTTAGGTCATAAAAGATACCGGTTTGACATCACTTGCCCTGGGGAAGCCAGGTTGTGAACGGAGAGGCACACTTCGTAAGGACCAAAGCCCCCCTGCCAGGAGCACGTGAGGGAACCTGGAAGTGATTCTCCAGCGCCAGTGAGATCTTCAGAGTCTGCCGCCCCAGCCAACAATGTGACTGCAAACTCGTGAAAGACCCTGAGCTGGAACCAGCCACTTGAGCCACTCCTGGATTCCTGATCCTCAGAAACTGTGTGAGATAATAAGTGTCTGTTGTTTTAAGTTGCTAAACTTGGGGATAATTTGTTATGCAGCAGTAGCTAACTAATGCAGCAAGTGCTCAGTAACTGTTAGCCTGCTTGCCCACAGATATGGACCATTGGCGACTGCTAAAAAAAAAAATCTTATGTGACATTTTCACAGGCTATTTGTCCTATTCACAGAAAGCAGCATTCTCTGTTCTCCATGTAAGAGCATTCTGTTTAGGACATTTTTTTTAACAGAGATCTTGACAAAGTAGGGGGAGTAGCTGGAAGAGTGACAGAATTTGAAATCACACCATTTTAGGAACAAGTGAAGGAATTGGATAGTACATGGCTTTTCATGTCTTTCATATCCCAAAGACATGAAAATTGAGGGGTGTGCTGACTTGCAAGATTTGCAAGGATGTCACGTGCAAAGGGTAAGAGAAGACACATTTGTGTTGCTTCAGAAGTCCAACTGCCAAGGCTAATCCATGAAAGTTACAGCCAGAGCAGTGTAAACTCAACCGAAGAGAACGTTCCAACGCCTGCAATGTAAGAATACATGCCTGTGACCTTCCCTGTGGGGTCCCGCCCTGGTAGAGAGGGGCTGGTTCCAGCCAGGGCTGCTGCAGACTGACCTCCAGCCTGCCTGTTAGAGGAGTTGGTCTATAAAGCCCCTTTCCACTCTAAGCATATCTAAATCCCTCTAGAAACAGCAAGTTTAATCAGTTTCTGTCACGCTCATTATTTTTATACTCAGATGCCGTGCCCATCTGTCGTGTGTCTAAATACCCACGTCTTTGGCTGGCTTATTAATTCAGTGTCACTATAGGGTACTTACTCCCATCCTCCCCCTCAAGATCCACGTGTCTCTCCCTTCTGACCATTCTGCAGCTTCCTTTTACTTTTTGCCAGTTTAATGTATATTCTTCGGCTTATAATAATGCTCGTTCTTACAGAGTAGCCAATATTTCTTTTATTTTTCTAAAAAGAAAGTAAGTATGTTTCCATATGTATTATGGACCAAATTGTTTCCCCCTAAAGCTTACACATTGAAGTCCTAATCCCCAGTACCCCAGAATATGACTGTACTGGAGAGAGGGCCCTTAAAGAGGTAATTAAGGTAAAATAAGAAGAGGAAATTGGGACACAGATGTGTACAGAGGAAAGACTATGTGAGGACACAGTGAGAAGGTGGCCGTCTGCAAGCCAAGGGGAGAGGCCTCAGAAGAACCAAACCTGCTGACACCTTGATCTTAGAATTCCAGCCTCCAGAATTGTGAGGAAATATATTTCAGTGGTTTAAGCCATTCAGTCTGTGGTATTCCGTTATGACAGCCCTAGCAAGTGAATACAGCAGCATAATTCTGTAAATGGACTCCATGTCAGCACTGGGAGCACGCTGCCCTGCCCCAGCCCAGGGAACACCGCCTGCACTTCTGATAAACACCGGGCCTGCCGCCTGAGCCCACTCCCATTGCTGGATCTCTTTCCAAAATGCCATATGTCTTTATCATTTCTCCAGATATTACTTATCATGCTTTCTCTCTGATTCTTTGGTGCCTGGCTTCCCCACCAAAATAGAGCATAGCAGGAATTGTCTATTTAAACGATGTGAAAGAACTCAAGAACATAAATTTCTAATTCCAAAAAGCAAGAAGAGGTACTCAAGAGCTTAGTAAAATATTTGTAGATGATGTTACTCTAATTGGAAGTTCATTTTACCGTAGGTAGCTTTTTAAAGATTCTTTTTGGCTTCCACTGAATCAATGGTTATGTAAAGATTTAAGTTCAAAATATGAACTCTCACCTATATGAACATTCAGTAACATGACTGCCTTAGTCAAGACTCTGGGTTGCAAGTGGGACAAGTGTGCCTGGGCTGCTGGGACTCTGGTGAGGCCAGTGCTCTATCAGAAAATGAAACCGTCATGCAGCCTGAGGAGACAAGGAGGACTTCCTGGAGGTGGTGGCACCCACAATCCACTTCCCTGGCGCAATCCAGAGAAACAGACTGGGGAGCCTAAGTGAACCCACGGGTCCCTGGAGGACTTTTCCCATGAGCATGGGCAAGCCACCAGTATTTGAGCCAGTGCTTGTAGCTACATTTTCACATATTGCTTCTCAGTTGTCAATAGTGTCAGCCAGAGTGGGGGCCACTCTCCTCCATGAGTAATACTGGGGGAGGAAGTGATGGCAAGTAGGAAAGGGGGGATACTCCCCAGATGCCTCCTAGCTATTTCCTACACGTCCTTCAGCCTCAACATCATTTCCCTAGAGTTGCCTTCTCTGCCTTTCCAGGTAAGACTGGCTTCCCTGTTAAGTGCCTCCATAGCAACCTGCACTTCTCCAGAGACTTTTGAACTCTTGAAATTATTTTTTCATTTGATTCCCATTAGACTATTAATTCCTAGATAGCAAGGACTGTCATTAAGTCTGTGTCTATCCCCAGTGCCTAGCTGAGTGCCTGGGTTTTATATAAGAAACACTCAAATCCACTGACTAGTGGGGTAACAGCAGAGTTAACTCTGCAGCAGCTGCAGTCTGCTCAGCCCAGATCTAGCAACTGAAGGTAGACATGGTGGCCCCTACAGAACCTGATCCTGGGATGATCTCGTTCAGTCTCTCCCTGTTCAAGTGGCCAAGTGTAGCGCCATCCCCACTGTGGTTTTGAGAGAGTCCAAAGAACCAGGCACAAACCTCTCTGTGCTGTAGGGAGGTTAAAGGAGGAGCAGGAGGTAGAGGAGGTGGAGGAAAGGAGAGAAAGACGGAGAAGGAAGAGAAACAGAGGAAAATAATAGTGGCCTTACAACTGGGAAGTCCAGTACTTCTATAGAGTATAATGAAGAGAACAGCATCTTGTGAGCAGTGATACTTTGATGATACAGCAGTTATATTAAAGGGTTCACTTTCCTTAAAATTGCCGTTTTCCAGAACCTCTGGCTTTTCTAGGTCCAGAATAAGTCAGAACTTGCTTCTCCTCTTTCTGTGCTCACGTAGCATCTTGTACATTCCTTTGGCACCGTTTTTAAAGTATCCAGCTGCTCCGGTGGGATGGGAACTCTGGAAGCAAAAACTATGTGATACACGTGTGACTGTCCACTGTGAAAGGAGAAGTGCCCTGAAGAAGACAATGGTACCAAAGATAGCTGGGTGTGTTCTGTCAGACGTCAGAGGATCCTTTCTTCAAGGCTGGCCCCTCAATGCATAATTAGGATGGTCCTCCACATTCATTTCTGTCTTCCAGGCACATATAGTATCTCATGTAATCATTATCAAAATCCCATGACAGAAGTGCTTTCACCCTAATTTTACAAAGAGGTGGCTGAGAACCAAAGGGGTACGAATGACTTGCCCAAGTCAGACAGTGTCAGAGTCAGAAGCTGTAAGCAAGCTCCCTATTTTCACACAGTACTTTTTTTTGCCCTTTAGTCTCCATCAACATGCCATATCCTGTAGTAGGAAGAAAATGAAGAATGAAAGATGAAGGATATTCTGTGCTTTGGTTCCTAACAAAAGATTTTAAACACAGTAGGATCTCAATATATTATTTTTTTATTTTTTTTTATTATTTAAACGCTCCCAAAGGAAGCTGATACAAATTTGATCAGGGCTGTCCCTCTCTAGTCCTCTCATCTTGCTAACCAGATCGAGAAGCAGAGCCGGACAGACAGTAGGACAACGATTCAACCTCATGGTCGTCTAAAAAGTATCCATGAAATTGGCAGTTTCCAAGAGGCACCATTTTGTCTGATGCACAGTACGGAACACCCACAAAGGAACCAAGCTGCTTGGTTTTGGCTTGCTTTCTTCTCTACCCCTCAGTCCTGGATGAAATCTCTCTGATTTCCTGCCACGTAACTTGTAGATGGCCCTGTTTTCAAAGCTGCCCCCTTAATACACAGGATACTCCTTCAAGATCCTGGCAACATATCGGATTGTTGTTTTCCTCCCAAAGTGCCTACACTGTCTTATATTCATTTAATATAGAAAAATGACTTTAATAACCTCAGCAGCTGGTCACTGGCAGTAGCCACAGCTCGGATTTTATGAAGATAATTTTCCTCTGTGGCCACAAAAATAATGGAAACTTTTTTATTTTTCAGGTAACAAATGGTGAAGTTTCTGAATGGAAAAGACAAATCAGCCTCAGGAGAACTGAGCTAAGGTTTTTTTCCCAGAAATGCAGGTAGAGTCTGTCTGAGGCACACCTCAGAGGAAAGGGAGCCTCTATTCCAACAGTTCCAGAAAATTCTTTATATTGAGTGTGACTGGCCCAAATTGGTTCACAGGCACCCACTTGGAGCCACTGGATAGGGGAGTCGGTCCCACCCAAACCACACAGATTAAGAGTGGGGAGGAGTCTGGCTGAGGACAAGGTGTGAAAGTGAATACATATTTAATACATTTAAATAACCTGCATAAATGCATTTACAAAGAAAAAATCAAAAACAAAAAACAAACTCCCCAAGAATTTTCCACAATCTACACCCTCACACTTGCAAGACTATTGTGTTCTATGTAGTGTATTAGGCAGCCGGGTTAAAAGAAAAGATGAATAAGACAGTCCCTGACCTCAAGAAACTATAATTAATCAGAGTGTCTCTCAGACACAAACCAATCAGGTCAAGAGAAACCCCCATAAAGGATTTCACAGAGGAAATTTAACATGGGGAAGTAGTGACAAAGATGCTCTAAAGAGGAAAACAAAAGGAAGAACGGGGGAGACTGGAGAGGCAAAGAGGAAGCCAGGGCAATAGCTACAGCTGAGAAGCTGCTAACGGCACTGGGCAGCCGTCCCACGCAGGTGAGACGGGCTGGAGGGCGGGGAGATAAGCACAGTCAGTTCTGGGGATGCAGAGGCGGTGCTGCACTGGCCAGCGGTGGGACTGCTGACAGGTGCGGCGCGAGTCTGCAATCACTGCTACCCTGCAGTGCACCACTACAGCACTGCACCGTACATCACTACAGGTCTATACCTGCATCACTACAGCACTGCACCATACATCATTACATGTCTACACCTGTACCACTACAGCACTGCACCGTACATCATTACATGTCTATACCTGTACCACTACAGCACTGCACCGTACATCACTACATGTCTATACCTGCACCACTACAGCACTGTATCGTGCATCATTACATGTCTATGCCTGCATCAACATGTCTATACCTGCACCACTACAGTGCTGCACCTTACATCATTACATGCCTATACCTACACCAGTACAGCACTGCACCTTACAACATTACATGTCTCTACCTGTACCACTACAACACTGCACCGTACATCATTACATGTCTATACCTGCATCACTACAGCACTGCACCGTACATCAATACATGTCTATACCTGCATCACTACAGCACTGCACCGTACATCATTACATGTCTATTCCTGTACCACTACAGCACTGCACCGTACCTCAATACATGTCTATACCTGCATCACTACAGCACTGCACCGTACATCATTACATGTCTATTCCTGTACCACTACAGCACTGCACCGTACCTCAATACATGTCTATACCTGCACCACTACAGCACTGCACCGTACATCATTACGTGTCTATTCCTGTACCACTACAGCACTGCACCTTACATCATTACATGTCTATACCTGCATCAACATGCCTATACCTGTACCACTACAGCACTGCACTGTACATCATTACATGTCTATACCTGCATCACTACAGCACTGCACCATATATCATTACATGTCTATACCTGCATCACCACAGCAGTGCACCATACATCACTACGTTTATACCCACACCAAAAGAGCACTGCACTGTACATTATTACATGTCTATATCTGTAACACTACAGCACTGCACAGTACATCATTACATGTCTATTCCTGTAGCACTACAGCACTGCACCGGACATCAATACATGTCTATACCTGCATCACTACAGCACTGCACCGTACATCATTACATGTCTATTCCTGTACCACTACAGCACTGCACCGTACCTCAATACATGTCTATACCTGCATCACTACAGCACTGCACCGTACATCATTACATGTCTATTCCTGTACCACTACAGCACTGCACCGTACCTCAATACATGTCTATACCTGCACCACTACAGCACTGCACCGTACATCATTACGTGTCTATTCCTGTACCACTACAGCACTGCACCTTACATCATTACATGTCTATACCTGCATCAACATGCCTATACCTGTACCACTACAGCACTGCACCGTACATCATTACATGTCTATACCTGCATCACCACAGCAGTGCACCATACATCACTACGTTTATACCCACACCAAAAGAGCACTGCACTGTACATTATTACATGTCTATACCTGTAACACTACAGCACTGCACAGTATATCATTACATTTCTATTCCTGTAGCACCGGACATCACTACATATCTATACCTGCACCACTACAGCACTGCACCATACCTCATTACATGTCTATACGTGCATCAACATATCTATACTTTTACCACTACAGCACTGCACCGCACATCATTACATGTCTATACCTGCAACAACATGTCTATAACTGTACCACTAATAGCACTCCACCGTATATCACTGTATGTCTATACCTGTACCAGTACAGCACTGTACCGTACATCATTATATGTCTGTACCTCTACAACTACAGCACTGCACCGTACAACATTACATATCCAAACCTGAATCACTACAGCACTGTAACGCACATAATTACATGTCCATACCTGCAACAACATTTCTATAACTGTACCACTACAGCACTGCACCATACATCATTACAGGTCTATACCTGCATCAACATGTCTACACCTGTAACACGACAGCACTGCACCGTACATCATTATATGTCTATACCTGCACCACTACAGCACTGCACCATACATCATTACATGTCTATACCTGCATCACTATAGCACTGCACCGTACATCATTTCATGTCTATACTTGCACCACTACAGCACTGCAGCGTCCATCATGACGTCTATACCTACACCATTTCAGCACTGCACTGTACATCATTACACGTCTATAACTGCACCACTAACGACCTGCACTGTACATCATTACATTTCTACATCTGCATCAGCATGTTGATACCTGTACCACTACAGCACTGCACCGTACATCATTACGCCTATACCTGCACCACTACAGCACAGCACCGTACATCACTACATGTCTATACCTGCATTACTAAAGCACTGCACAGTATATCATTACATGCCTATACCTGTACCACTACAGCACGGCACCGTACATCATTACGTGTGTACCTGTACCACTACAGCACTGCACTGTATATCGTTACACGTCTATACCTGCACCAGTACAGCAGTGCACCATACATCATTACATGTCTACACCTCTACCACTACAGCACTGCAAAGTACATCACTGCACGACTATAACTGCATCACTACAGCACTGCACCATACATCATTACATGTCTATACCTGTTCCACTACAGCACTTGACTGCACATCATTACATGTCTATCTATACCTGCACCACTACAGCACTGCACTGTACATCATGACATGCCTATACCGTACATCACTACATATCTATACCTGCACCACTACACCATGGCACCGTACATCATTACATGTCTATACCTGCATCACTACAGCACTGGACCGTACATCAATACATGTGTATATCTGCATCAACATGTCTATACCTGTACCACCACAGCACTGCAGTATACATCACTACATATCTGTACCTGCACCCATATGTCTATACCCATTCCACTAGAGCACTGCACCGTACATCATTACATGTCTATACTTGCATCAACATGTCTATTCCTGCAACACTACAGCACTGTACCGTACATAATTACATGTCTATACCTGCATCAGTATGTCTACACATGTACCACTGTAGCACTCCCCCGGATATCACTGCATGTCTATACCTCTACTAGTGCAGCCCTGCGCCGTACATCATTATATGTCTATACCTGCTTCAACGTGTCTATAACTGTACCACTATTGCACTCCACTGTATACCATTGCATGTCTATACCTGTACCAGTATAACACTGCACCGTACATCATTACATGTCTCCACCTGTACCACTACAACACTGCACGGTATATCATTACATTTCTATTCCTGTAGCACTACAGCACTGCATCGTACATCATTACATATCTATAACTGCACCATTACCGACCTGCACTGCATCGTACATCATTACATATCTATAACTGCACCATTACCGACCTGCACTGCACATCAATACATGTCGACACCTGCATCAACATGTCTATACCTGTACCACTACAGCACTGCACCATACATCATTACGTCTATACCTGCACCACCACAGCACAGCACCGTATATCACTACATGTCTATACTTCCATCACTAAAGCACTACACAGTATATCATTACATGTCTATACCTGTACCACTACAGCACGACACCGTACATCATTATATGTCTATACCTGTACCACTACAGCACTGCACCGTATATCATTACATGTCCATACCTGCAGTACAGCACTGCACCGTATGTCATTACATGTCTGTTCCTGCATCACTACAGCACTGCACCGTATATCATCACGTCTATACCTGCATCACCACAGCAGTGCACCATACATCACTACGTTTATACCTGCACCAAAACAGCACTGCTCCGTACATAATTACATGTCTATACCTGTACCACTACATAACTGCACGGTGTATCATTACATTTCTCTTCCTGCATAACTACATCGCTGCAACGTACATAATTAAATGTCTATACCTGCAGCACTACAGCACTGTACCATACATAATTACATGTCTACACGTGTACGACTACAGCACTGCACCGTACATCATTACATGTCTATACGTGTACGACTACAGCACTAGACCATACATCGTTACATGTCTATACCTGCACCACTGCAGCACTGCGCTATACCTCATGACATGCCCATAGCTGCATCAACATGTCTGATCTTTTACCACTATAGCACTGCACTGTATGTCACTACACTTCTATACCTATAACTCTACGGCACTGTACCGTACATAATTACATGTCTATACCTGTAGCACTACAGCACTGCACCGCACATCATTACATGTCTATACCTGCATCACTAGAGCACTGCACTGTACATCACTACATATCTATACCTGCACCACCAGAGCACTGCACTGTACATCTCTATATGTCTATACCTGCACCAATACAGCACTGCACCGTACATCATTACATGTCTATACCTGTACCACTACAGCAGTGCACCGTACAACACTGCACGTCTATACCTGCATCACTACAGCACTGCAACATACATCTTTACACGTCTATACCTGCAGCACTACAGCACTCCACCATAAATCATTCCATGTCTATACCTGCACGACTATAGCACTGCACCGTACACCATTACATGTCTATACTTGCACCAACATGTCTATTCCTGCACCACTACAGCACTGCACCGTATATAATTACATGTCTATACCTGCATCAATATGTCTATACCTGTACCACTGTAGCACTCCAGCGGATATCAATGCATGTCTATACCTCTACCAGTACAGCACTGTACCGTACATCATTATATGTCTATACCTGTACCAATACAGCACTGCACCGTATATTATTACATGTCTTTACCTGCCCAACTACAGCACTGTACCCTACACCAGTACATGTCTATACCTGCACCACTATAGCACTGCACCGTACATCATTACAGGTCTATACCTGTACCACTACAGCAGTGCACCGTACAACACTGCATGTCTATACCTTCATCACTACAGCACTGCAATGTACATCATTACACGTCTATACCTGCAGCACTACGGCACTCCACCATAAATCATTACATGTTTATACCTGCACGACTACAGCACTGCACCGTACTACACGTCTATACCTGTTCCAGTACAGCACTGCACTGTACACCATTACATGTCTATACCTGTTCCAGTACAGCACTGCACTGTACACCATTACATGTCTATACTTGCACCAACATGTCTATTCCTGCACCACTACAGCACTGCACCGTATATAATTACATGTCTACACCTGCATCAACATGTCTATACCTGTACCACTACAGCACTGCACCGAACATCATTACGTCTATACCTGCACCACTACAGCACAGCAACGTATATCACTACATGTCTATACCTGCATCACTAAAGCACTGCACAGTATATCATTAAATGTCTGTACCTGTACCACTACAGCACGGCACCGTACATCATTACATGTGTACCTGTACCACTATAGCAGTGCTCCGTATATCATTACATGTCTACACCTGCACCAGTACAGCACTGCACCATACATCATTACATGTCTATACCTGTAAAACTACAGCGCTGCACTGTACATCATGACATGTCTATACGTGTACCACTATAGCACTGCAAAGTACATCACTACACGGCTATAACTTCATCACTACAGCACTGCACCATACATCATTACATGTCTATACCTGTTCCACTACAGCACTTGACTGCACATCATTACATGTCTATACCCGCACCACTACAGCACTGCACTGTACATCATGACATGCCTATACCTGCATCAACATATCTACTCTTTTACCACTAAAGCACTGCACCGTATGTCATTACACTTCTATACCTATACCTCTACGGTACTGCACCGTACATCATTACATGTCTATACCTGCATCACTACCGCACTGGACTGTACATCATTACATGTCTATACATATACCACTGCAGCACTTCACAGTATACCATTACACATCTATACCTGTACCTGTACAGCACTCCCCAGTAAATCTTTACATGTCTGTACCTGTACCACTACAGCACTGCATTGTACATCATTTCATGCCTATACCTGTACCACTACAGCACTGCCCCGTACATCATTACACATATATACCCACATCAACATGTCTATACCTGTACCACTACAGCACTGCACCATACATCATTACATGTGTACCTGCACCAGTACAGCACTGCACCGTACATCATTACTTGTCCATATCTGTACCATTACAGCACTGCACCGTACATCACTACATGTCTATACCGGCATCAACATGTCTATACCTGTACCAATATAGTACTTCACCATAAATCACTGCAAGTCTATACCTGTACCACTACAGCACTGCAACGTACAACATTACATATCTATGCTTGTATCACTACAGCACTGCACCGTACATCAATACATGTCTATAACTGCATCACTGATGACCTGCACTGTACATCATTACATGTCTATACCTGCATCAACATGTCTATACCTGTACCACTACAGCACTGCAGCATACATCATTACGTCTATTCCTGCACCACTACAGCACAGCACCGTATATCACTACATATCTATACCTGCATCACTAAAACACTGCACAGTATATCATTACATGTCTATATCTGTACCACTATAGCACTGCACTGTACATCATTACATATCTATACCTGCACCACTACAGCACTGCACCATACATAATTACACGTCTATATCTGTACCACTACAGCACTGCACCGCACATCATTACACGTCTATACTTGCATCACTACAGCTCTGCAACGTAGATCATTACACGTCTATACCTGCAGGTCTACAGCACTGCACCGTACATCATTACATGTCTATACTTGCATCACTACAGCAGTGCACCGTACATCATTACATGTCTATACCTGCATCACTACGGCACTGCAATGTACATCATTACACGTCTATCCCTGCATCACTACAGCACTGCACCATACATCATTACATGTCTATAACTGCACCACTAACGACCTGCACTGTACATCATTATATGTCTATACCTGCATCAACATGTCTATACCTGTACCACTACAGCACTGCACCGTACATCATTACGTCTAAACCTGCAGCACTACAGCACAGCACCGTACATCACTACATGTCTATACCTGCATCACTAAAGCACTGCACAGTATATCATTACCTGTCTACACCTGCATCACTACAGCACTGCAATGTACATCATTATACGTCTATACCTGCAGCACTAGAGCACTGCACCATACATCATTACATGTCTATCTATACCTGTACGACTACAGCACTGCACCGTACATCATTACATGTCTATACCTGCACCACTACAGCACCACACCATACATCATTACATGCCTATACCTGCATCAACGTGTCTATACTTTTACCACTACAACACTGCACCGTATATCATTACACATCTATAACTATACCATTACAGCACTGTACCATACATCATTACCTGTCTATACCTGAATCAACCTGTCTATACCTATACCACTACAGCACTGCACCGTACATCACTACATATCTATGCCTGCACCACCACAGCCCTGCACTGTCCATCACTACATGTCTATATCTGCACAAATACAGCACTGCACCGTACATTATTACATGACTATACCTGCACCACTACAGCACTGCATCTTACAGCATTACATGTCTATACCTTTACCACTACACCACTGCACCTTACATTATTACATAGCTATACCTGCACCACTACAGCACTGCACCACACATCATTACATGTCTATACCTTTACCACTACAGCACAGCACCGTACATCACTGCACGTCTATACCTGCATCACTACAGCACTGCAATGTACATCATTACACATCTATACCTGCAGCACTACAGCACTGCACCATACATCATTACATATCTCTACCTGTTCCACTACAGCACTGCACCATACATCGTTATAAGTCTATATCTGCACCACTACAGCACTGCACCGTACATCATTACATGCCTATACCTGCACCAACGTTTCTGTACTTTTACCACTACAACACTGCACCGTATATCATTACATGTCTATACCTGCACCAATACAGCACTGCACCGTGTATCATTACGTCTATACCTGCACCACTACAGCACTGCACCATACATCATTACTTGTCTATACCTGTACCATTACAGCACTGCACTGTACATCATTACATATATATACCTACATCAACATGTCTATACCTGTTCCACTAGAGCACTGCACTGTACATCATTACATGTCTATACCTGCAAAAACATGTCTATTCCTGCACCACTACAGCACTGCACTGTACATCATTACATGTCTATACTGGCATCAACATGTCTATGCCTGTACCACTATAGCACTCCACCGTGTATCATTGCATGTCTATACCTGTACCAGTACAGCACTGCACCATACATCATTATGTCTATACCTGTACAACTACAGCACTGCACTGTACATCACTACATGTCTATACCTGTATCACTACAGCACTGCACCGCACATAATTACGTGTGTATGCCTGCATCAACATGTCTATACCTGTACCACTACCGCACTGCCCATACATCACTATATGTCTATTCCTGCGTGAACATGTCTATACCTGTACCACTACAGCACTGCACCACACATCATTACATGTCTACACTTGCGTCATTACAGCACTGCACCATACATCATTACATGTCTATACCTGCTTCACTACAGCACTGCACCATACATCATTACATGTCTATACCTGTACCACTACAGCACTACACCGTACGTCATTATGTATCTTAACCTGCATCAACATGTCTATACCTGTTCCAGTAGAGCACTGCACCGTACATCGTTACATGTCTATTCCTGCACCACTACAGCACTGCACCGGACAGCATTACAAGTCTATACCTGCATCAACATGTGTATACCTGTACCACTACAGCACTGCACTGTACATCATTACCTGTCTATATCTGCACCACTATAGCACTGCACCGTGTATCATTAACTGTCTATACCTGTTCCACTAGAGCACTGTACTACATATCACTATATCTACACGTCTATACCTAGATCACTATAGCACTGCACTACATATCACTATATCTACACGTCTATACCTATGTCACTATAGCACTGCACTACATAACACTATATCTACACGTCTATACCTAGGGTCACTATAGCACCACACTACACATCACTGTATCTACACATCTATACCTAGGTCACTATAGCACCGCACTACACATCACTGTATCTACACATCTGTATCTATGTCACTATAGCACCGCACTACACATCACTGTATCTACACTCGTGTATATACGTCACTATAGCACCGCACTGTATGTCACTGTATCTACACGTCTGTATCTAGGTCACTATAGCGTCACACTACACGTCACTGTATCTACACGTGTGTATCGAGGTCACTATAGCGTCACACTACACGTCACTGTATCTACACATGTGTATCTAGGTCACTATAGCACCGCGCTATACGTCACTGTATCTACACGTCTGTATCTAGGTCACTATAGCACCACACTACACGTCACTGTATCTACACGTCTGTATCTAGGTCACTATAGCGTCACACTACACGTCACCGTATCTACACGTGTGTATCGAGGTCACTATAGCGTCACACTACACGTCACTGTATCTACACATGTGTATCTAGGTCACTATAGCACCGCGCTATACGTCACTGTATCTACACGTCTGTATCTAGGTCACTATAGCACCACACTACACGTCACTGTATCTACACGTCTGTATCTAGGTCACTATAGCACTGCATTATATATCACCATATCTACATGTCTATATCTAGGTTACCATAGCACTGCATTATATATCACTATATCTATATGTCTACATCTATATCTCTATTGCACTGCACTACATCACTATAGCAGCACGCATCACCACAAGCAAATGCCAGCTGCCGCCAGCAACTCCCACATTTTGGAACCAGAAGTTGGAAGATTTTTCTCTTCCTCCTGCCTTGTGATATCCCCATCATGTTTTCTACTGGTGTGACATATAAGAATCTGGCCAGGGACTTCCCTGGTGGTCCTGCAGGTAAGACCCTGTGCTCCCAATGCAGGGGGTCTGGGTTCGATACCTGGTCAGGGAACTAGATCCTCATGCCGCAACTAAGAAGCCCACATGCCACAACTGTGAGCCCGCATGCCACAACTAAAAAAGATCCTGTGTGTTGCAACTAAGACCCGGTGCAGCCAAAATAAATAAATATACATATATTTTCAAAAAGTATTCTATCAACCATATTTACTTATTTTTTTTTAAAAAAAGAATCTGGCCAATAAGAGAGCTTAGGAAACGTAACTTGCAGACTTCCAATCCAAACAAAGAACAGAAGGCCAGATGTGGGGTGAAAGATAATACTAAGATCATTTAGGATGGATGATGGAACAACATGTACCCTCAATATTGGTCTTCAAAGAATTAACGCTCACCTTTAAAAGCATGACCTTCTCATTTGGATGGTAATGCAAACATGCATTAACCATAACACCAACACAGCAAGAGAATGGAGAAAACGACCAGTACAAACAATTCTACTACTAGGATTCCTGGACAAGACATGCTGATTTCACCCTTTCAGGGCTAAAGGTGTAAATCCTGTGGGCATGGTCTCTGCCCAGTCAGGGCCGTCTTTGAGGTGAGAGAAGGAGATGAGGATGAAGGTCCCAAGGCCCTGCCAAGGGGAATATTTTTCAGTGTTAGCAGGTCAATGGACTCTTGGCCAAGACAGAAAAATCCTTTTTAAACCTATGATATGCTCGTTTTTAAGATTTTTAATACATACTGCCAAATTGCCCTCAAGAAAGACTCTACCAATTAGTACCCTCACCAGCAGTGTTTAAGAGCATGAATGTAATCTTCAGTTATTAGTGGATCTGGAATAGAAAACTGACTGTTTAGGAAAGGTCACGGAAGCCTTTTGAATCTAGAGATGTCAGAATGGCAGGAAGGGGGCTCTGGGGGAGACAGGCAGGAAGGTGAGTCAGGGATAGGGGTAGGCTGTCCTTGGGAATGCAGTCATGTCACCTGTCTCTTAACAGCCACGTGACAACGTGGTTTAACTGAGTAAGGAGACTTTAACAGTCAAACAGAGACCTTTGTAAGCAGCAGGAAGGTGAGGATGATTGAAGAAATCCACTGACAGAGTCTGTTGGGACAGAGTTGTCTTGCCAACTGAGAATTAAAGCCGTTCCAGGCAGCTCCCGTCCATTCATCCAGGAGACGTCCTGATGGGGCAAATCAGACTCTGAGTCTGTTCTTGGACACAGCTTTCTTTGGGTTTTTTTCTTCTTGTTCCTGCTTGAATTTCTAATAAAAAGGATGTGGCAATTTCTCACTAAAAAATGTGTTATCTTTTTCAGTTCCCGATCAGATTTTTTCTGCACAGAGCTTGTCCTTGTCAGGATATCAACTTTCAGTCTAGTCACTACGTTTTGTCTACTTTTTGGTGCGGCTTTGTCATGTCACAAGTAGCTGAGGCTTAACCCCAAACAGTCTTTAAATTTCATAAATGCCACAAAAATAATTGAGCACAGCAGCAGGTCCAAGGAATACAAAAGGGATTAAGACATGATTCCTGCCTTCCAGAAGTTTAGAAATTCCTCTAAATATCCAGAGCATATAATCAACTAAGATCAATTTTAAGAAAAAAAGAAGAGTCAAACAATCCAAGTAAGAAACAGACAAAACACAGGAAGAAGCAATTTCCTGAAAAGCAAAGACAAATGGCAAAAAGTAAGACAGAAAAAGCCCAACCTCACCGATGCTTAGGGAAACGCAATGACATATGCGAAGGCTGTCGGCAAGGGAACAGGGAACAGATACATTTTATAAACTGTAGGTTGGAGGTGTAAACCGGTCACAGTTTTCTGGAAGATAATTTGGCAATATTAATTAAAATTAAAAATCCATCCAGCCTCATGGCAGTGATTCAGCTTGTAGATATCCATCCTAGAGAAGTTCTCACACCTGTGCACAAAAAGCATGACCAGGGATGCTCACTGTAAATGTCAATCAGGAAAGGCCTACATAAACCACGGTTCATGCTATGGAATTCCAGAGCACAGCCCAAGGGACGCAGTGAACCAATCTCTATGACACATTGTAAACTGTAAGTGGGAAAATTGCAAAACAGTGCAAACAAAATGGTTCCACATGTTCTTCAGGTACGTATATTAACAGGTGAATGCTTAGAAATAACAGCAGTAAGTTACCTCTGGGGTGGGGAGAGGCCTTGGGAAAAGAACTAGAAAAGGGATTTTTTGGCTGTCTGTATTGTTTTTGTAAGAATGTATGTATTCGTTACTTGGATGACTAAAATATAATTTATACCAAATTTTAAAAGGATCAGCAACAGGATATGATTCTTACAGTAATGAGTTTCCTTCTATCAGTAAGGAGGGTCTATTTCTTTGAAGGTCTCCTTGAAAGTAAATATTCCTATGGTTCTGCATCTTCTAATTTATAGTAGGTCCCTCAGGGTCTTACTTGACTAAGAAATAAAACACTCTTGCCAGTTCTTCCAACAACAGTTCAATTCCAAGTTCATCCTGACCTGGAAAGACTCTATTGAGTGTCACTGGTAAGTGTATTTCTTAATGACACCAAAGGAAAACATTTACATTAGCTACCATCGATGTGTTTAGGTACCTCCGTGACTTTGCAGTCTTGCTTAATAAGGTCCAGATACACTTTTAGAATGAGTCTTCTAAGGCGTTTTCTCAGAGCCAACTCGAGCTGTGGATCTGCCGTATCATCAGGCTTGTGGGTGATGTACTTTTTTTAAGAAGGCGGCAAAACTCGGCTTGCCTTCTTTTGAAAGGTGTGATTTTCTCAGTCTGTGCATCTTGTGACCAGTAGCTGGGAAAATTGCTAGGATCAATGATTAAAAAATAGTTTAATTTTAAGCTAAATTAAAAGAGAAAGTAAGATCATGTTTCTGTAGTCTTTTAAAGAAGATAATCTAGAAAATGTCATCAGCCAGGCAAGATCACAATATAAACAGTGATCTTATTTTTCTGAAAGAAATCTACAGAAGATCTATTAAGATGAAGTGGGAAGAGAGGATGTCCATTCCAATATGTTGATCACAGATATGAGTGTTAGATGAAAGAACACTTTGCAATGGTTTTGGGAAAAATATTCATGGCAGCTCCTTTGGTCTCAGCATATGGATGTGTCTAAGGTCTTGTGAGCTCCAAACAAATTCTAAGTTACTCTGTCCGTTTGCTATGTTTCACTCTTAGGTACATACCAATTCCATTGACAACTATTTAAATTACAGGCACACTGAAATACATACAAAACAGGAATGGCCACCAGCGTTACACTTGGGACAATTTATGATCTGGGAAAGTCCCTATTCTCTGCCTTCTTCAAGCACTTCATGGGTAGGGGACTTAAAGAAAATCAAGGAAGAGAAAAGAATTTCTAGCAAATATTATTAAACAGCCAGCACAGTGTATCTTGTATACTTTTCTGACACTAAGACTGCCTGGACCTCTAGGATATGGCAGAGGTGACAAAGACTAGGTCATAAAAATGCCAGGTACTTCCATGTTGTTCTTCTAAAACCCACCCAGGGCTCTGACAAAGCCCTGGTCACATGCCCAAAGAGCCTCTGCTTAAGGCGGTCCAGATGGCAGCTCCAGCCTAGGTCCCGGAAGACAGCCAGCATCAACCACTTTGTGAGTGAGGAAGGCTTCAAGGTAACTCCAGCCTCAGCCACCATGTGAGTGCAACCTCAGATGAGAACCGCCCTGCTGAGCCCTGTCCACCCCTGGTACTTTATTGTGAGAAACAATAAAGTGATTGCCATTGTTTTGAGCCACTAGGGGTTTCTTTTAAGTAGTAATAATTATACTTCTTAAGCAATTATGATGTCAAACACACTGTTAAGCATTATATATATGTTTGTCACTTAAACTTCACAACCATCCTATTATTAAAGGTGAGACCAGGGAAGCAGAGTGGTTAAGGAATGCTGCCAAGGTCACCCAGCTGGTTTGAATCCAGGTGAGGCTAGAGGCTGCCCTCTCTACCACCACCGCACAGTGGCCTGTCCCTTGGAAAGGTACAAGATGAGCTGGGAGGGACTTGGGAGGCTGTCTGGTCCCCTCCCCTTGTTCCAGAGTAGGAAGTGGCTTGCCCAGCCTGCATGGCCAGCCTGGGACAGACATCCCCCTCCAGCACTCTAGAGGAAAGCCACACCAGGAACAGAAGCCACAGCTCTAAACCCCTCTTCATCACCAGGGAATGATGGAGCCACGAGGTACGGCTCATTGCTGGGTCCTGACCATGATCCACAACAGCAGTTTACTCTAATTCTTTTTTGTATGAGGGTCGTAAACATAACATCTCTAGATTGCAAAAGGCTTTCCTGACCTTTCCAAATCAGTAGATTTAGTCTGGCACTGTTCACAAGAGCCAAGACATGGAAACAACCTAAATGTCCATCGACAGATGAATGGATAAAGAAGATGTGGTACATATATACAATAGAATACTACTCAGCCATAAAAAAGAATGAAATAACGTCATCTGCAGCAACATGGATGGACCTAGAGATTAACGTACTAAGTGAAATAAATCAGACAGAGAAAGACAAATACCATATGCTATCACTTATATGTGGAATCCAAAATATAACACAAATGAACCTATTTATGAAACAGGAACAGACTCAGAGACAGAGAGAACAGACTTGTGGTTTCTAAGGGCAAGGGGGGTGGGGGAGGGATGAAGTGGGAGTTTGGGGTTAGCAGATGCAAACTATTACATATAGAATGGATAAACAACAAGGTCCTTCCGTATAGCACAGGGAACTATATTTAATATCCTGTGATAAATCATAATGGAAAAGAATATTTTAAAAAATAATGTATATATATGTATAACCGAATCACTTTGCGGTACAGCAGAAATTAACACTGTAAATCAACTATACTTCAATCAAAAATGTTTTTAATTAAAATAAAACACTGCTGGTGAGAGTACATTTTAACCCTTTTTAATTAAAGTGTACAATTCTGTGGCTAAGTACATTCCCATTGTTGGGCAACTATCACCCAACACCCCTCTCCAGAACTTTTCATCTTCCCATTTGAAACTCTATACCCATTAAACCTAACTCCCCATTCCTCCCTCCCTCCAGCCCCTGGCAACCACCATATTACTTTCTGTCCCTATGAATTTGACTATTCTAGGTACCTCATATAAGTAGAATCATACAGCTTTTATCCTTTTGTGACTAGCTTGTTTCACTTATCATAGTGTCCTCAGTTTGTCTAGGTTGTCAGACAAACTTTTTAAGACTGAATACTTTTCCACTGTGTGTATATACTGCATTTTGTTTACCCATTCATCTGTCAGTGGACATGTGTGCTGTTTCCACCTTTTGGCTATTATGCATAATGCTGCTATGAACACGGGTGTACAAATATCTGGTCAAGTCCCTGCTTTAAATCTTTCAGGTATCTATCTAGAAGTAGAGTTTCTGGATCAGAGGCTAATCCCAATGTTTAGTTTTTTGAGGAACTTCCACACTGTTATCCTCAGCGGCTGCACCATTTTACATTTCTGCCAACAATGCACACGTGTTCCAATTTCCCCACATCCTTGCCAACACTTGTTATTTTCTGTTATTTATTTATTTGTTTTATGATAGCCACCCTAATGGATGTGAAGTGGTATCTCATTGTGGTTTTGATTTGCATTTGCCTCATGAGAGCTAGCAACTTTTAGGATGATTAGTTACACAGAAGTATATAATCAGAACATTAATCACATTCCTCTTGAGCACTGCCTAGGATAGACAGCCCTGTCTGTACAGAAATAAATTATTATGTTAGCCATTCTAGAACAGTCTCTCACTTATTCTTCACATCTCTTAGCAGACGCTAAATGTTCTTGTCTCTACCTACAAAAGGACGCCCGAATCCAGCCCTACTCTCCAACCCACTGTGGCTGTTGCAGTCCATGTTCTCATGCAGGAATTCCTTCTTAGTACTGGCTGCAAAATTTCTTTATGCTTTTGCAAATCCTGAGAAAAATCAGTCAAGAAACTGGGAAAATGGAAAAAGTATTATAATTCTATGATGATTAAAGCTTAACAGTCAACATAGAGATGTTACTGTTTCAAAGGACTCCACTGGCATCAAGGGCAGAACCCCTGACCTGAGAATCAAAAACCAAGGTCAGCATTTTCAGGAACCAGGACCGGAGGCTGGAGGAGGGGAATTCACCATCTAATGAGACGGCCTTGCTTGTAGTTGTTGCCACATTACAAACATGTGTTTGTGGTGCTGTCTGCTGCTAACAATGCGTCATTCTTGCAAACAAAACAAATAAATTATAAACTTAGACACATGGTATACTTCTTGTAAATCCTATGAGTGGGATTCCAAGAAGTAACACATTTTAGAAGCAAAATAAATTCTTAAATTGGCAATTTCAACACATGATTCTGTTAATGTGTTAACCTTGCTAGGAGATCCAGATGTTTGTTGTTTGAATACTACCCAAACACCTTCACTGTTTTCCAGTGAACATATAGGCTACAGTTCTTTGTAAATACTTTAATAGAAGAAACGCAAAGAGAAAAAGATATGAATGTTCCCAATGGGAAATTAGAAACTGATAGATATCTGAAGTAGCAAAGCAACATAGATTATAAATTTTGCCAGCAAAGCCCATTATCAGGGCACGTAGACAAAATAGTTTCATTGGTAAAAAGGAATAAGCTCATGTGAAGCAGCAACTACCCTGATGCCCAACTTGAAGATGCTTTGGGATGCACTCTTAACAATTCAGCCCAGTGTCAACGTGAAAAGAAAGAAATTTTTCTACATCCGCGATATCTGTCATGAAACAAAGATCAAAGCTATAGGATAGGGCATTGGCACTTTGTATGTTTAAAATTACCATTTTAAGAATGGATAACTGTTAG
The DNA here is from genome assembly GCF_028021215.1 of Eschrichtius robustus. Taxonomy (NCBI): domain Eukaryota; kingdom Metazoa; phylum Chordata; class Mammalia; order Artiodactyla; family Eschrichtiidae; genus Eschrichtius; species Eschrichtius robustus. Next base: position 14,733,440 of record NC_090831.1, read on the forward strand.
ATATTAAATATGGCATTTCAAGTTGTTTAAGTGATTTTCAGCTGGCATTTATTTTATTTTAATATTCCCATCTTATAATGTTTTTATTATCAGATGTCTATATCAGGTAGGGATCCTTTTTACATGTTATTGAAATATATCATCTTGTCATAATAGATTAGTTGGCAATAGAAGAACTGTTCATTTACTACCGTATCTTTTTTAGCATAAAAGTGAAACTTTAAACATACAACCGCATCACAGAAAAATGATTTACCGTTTATTATCACGGTCACTCATTATGATTTAAAAACATAAATAGAATTTTTTGAAAAATACTGAATAGTTTATGATTTGGGGAATTCACGATAATTCCCAGGAATTCCACCTTCTTGTTCACAACTGCCCAAGACTAACCCATTGGGAATTTGGAAACACTACTTGGGCTATTGCAACCCCTCTTCCTGGCCTTGCCTTCATTTCTGCCACATTTTATCTGTGCTCCTCCTGTAATCAGAAAAATCCATGAGAAATCGAGAGTTATCCACATCAGCTTCCTGCTTAGAATCCTCAGGAGCTCAGTAGCTTCCCACAGTATTTTTGTTCACATACCCCAACTGTATAAAATTTTTTAGAGCTCACCCCAATATGTCTATTTATAAATCTACTACTATACATAAATGTACTACTATACAAAACCAGTACGTTCATCTTAAAACATGCAAAAAGTTGCAGAAAAGAAAATACTTTAGGCTTTGTGGGTCATACAGTTTGTCACAATTACTCGATTCTGCAACTGTAGTACAAAAGCAGCCACAGAGAAAACATAACTGAATGAGCATGACTATGTTCCAATAAAACTTTACCTATAAAAACTAAAAAAAAAGCAAAAAGTAAAAATCTTAAAGGATGAAATTTAAAAAATCCTGACAGAAATTCTAATTTTATTTTCCAGCAAACCAGTGAATCGTTTTGGTTAACTTCCAAAAGATCATGCACCTTACTTTGGGGTCCACTGATTTGAAGAATAAAAATCCAAATTCCTTAGCAATTATTTTCATGATTGGGCCACCCCCCCACCTCTCTGCAACCCCCTGTGCTCCAAGCACATTCCTTGTATGTGGAACAGTCTCTCTCATCTTTGCACTTCCGTCAGTTTTGTCCGTGGTGTTTAGAATGACCTAGCCTCCGATTTTGCTTGGTGAAACTCCTCCCCCTTTTTAGCATCATTCTAAGCATCACCTCTTCCAAGAAAGCTACTCTACCGTCCCTAAGAAGAGTTGGTGCATGACAGTAATTATTTTAATCATCTTCATAAAGCATCAGCTACCACTCATGGATTGCCAGTTCTGTACCAGGCAGTGCCTGGGGAGGCCAAGTGCACCATCTCATGTAATCACTGCAGTGTCCCAGTGAGACTCTTAGTAACCCCCTTTTTTTTGGATGAAGCAACGAAGGCTCAATCTGCCTGGCTCCGAAGCCCAAATACAGGACCGACTATCTTCTAGCAACTTCTTTTACATCCCTTTCCCCACTGCTATAAGCTTTTCCAGCTGTATCCCTCACAAAGCAGTGAGCCCCTGGAAATCTGGGGCTATCTTTCATACATCTTTGCATTCCTGCTATTGGGCATCAGACCTGACACAACAAAAAACTCAACAGTTACTGAATAAATCTGTAAGGAATTTAAAGAATAATTTTGTGACCCACTGTAGTTGGTAGATCAACAAGGTCGTTAGGCAAATACATCCTTATAAGCAATCATACAACGTTTTTTTCTCATTAACTCTGTCTATATATACACAAAACCCTTATCACACTAGCTAGCTACAGCCACATAGCACAGGGAGATCAGCTCGGTGGTTTGTGACCACCTAGAGGGGTGGGATAGGGAGGGTGGGAGGGAGGGAGACGCAAGACAGAAGAGATATGGGAACGTATGTATAACTGATTCACTTTGTTATGAAGCAGAAACTAACACACCATTGTAAAGCAATTATACTCCAATAAAGATGTTAAACAAACAAAAGCCTCCTATCACACAAAATACAAACTCTCCTGACCTCTCATATCATCTCTCTGCTCAGTCGAGAAGAAGTTCTAATACAGGACATAGTTAAAACAATGACCTTTTAGAATGTCCTGACACGGTCCCATTATTTGCTTAGCTGCAACTTTTCCAAAGTTTCACAAACTCTGTGAACCACAGTTTCCTTCTCTGTAAAACAGGGATGTTGATAATATCCTCTTAGAGTTGTCGTGAGGGTTATGAAGCATTTAGAGTGATGACTGGCACATAGTTATTGCTCAATACATGTTAGTTCTTATCATATTTAGAAACTATTCCTGGCATGAGTGGCTCCCAAGCTGCATAAAAGTTGTGGCATCTGAGGGGTTCCTCCACCTTGGACCCCTTGTCTCTCCCTGAACTCCCATCTCTGGGCAATCACTCTTGTAGCTTCAATGATCGTATTTTATTGACCAGTTGTTCTAAATTCCATGCCTTAATTCATGCTTTTAGCCCAGACAGCTCTCTGAAACTTCAGACTCACATATCCAAACACCTACTAGATAGACCTACTTTGCCCAGTCACTTCAAGCTCACCATGTTGAAGATGGTGGAGTGGGAGGATGCCGAGTTCATGTCTCCCCACAACTACGGCACCTACCAGATGCTGGTGGGGGACCTCAACTCCCAAGGGGATGGGAGGAACCCCCAAGCGACCAGGTAGGATGTGGGAGTGGGGGGGGAGAAGTGGAGACTGGACAGGACTGGCGCCCCTGAGCGGTAGCTGGTGGGGAGAGGGGAGGGGTTTCCACGCATGGAGGGACCTTTGGGGGTTCGGAGGATCAGTGGGGAATGTGGCTAGCATTTCCCCCACCCACTTGGGCCCCAGGAAGTCTTCTGGGCGGCCGGGCTGGGTCCTTCGCCTTCCAAGGCCCCCTCCAGCTGCATTGGTCTTAGGGGTGGGGGGGTGGGGAGTAGAGGAGAGGTGTACAGGGAGGGACCCTCTGGGATCAGAGGATTAGGGGGAGCATGCATTCTGTTTCCCCAGCCCACTCGGGCCCAGGGAGGCTGCTGGGGGCTGGGGTCTGGGCCTGGCCCTCTGACCTCTGAGGCACCTTGGAGCATGCTGAGCCTAAGCCCCGCCCCCAATCCCCCCAGGGCCTTTTCCAGCTGCATGTGTCCTAAGCCTTGACCCCGCCCACTGCCTAAATTCCACCCCTGCCTAAGCCCAGCCTCCCACAGCCAAGGCCTTTTCCAGTTTTTTCTTTTTTCCTCTTTTTTACTACTGTGGTTCTGTTTTACCTTCCAGTTGTTGTTTCATCTATATATTTTTTTCTAACATATCTGTTAGTTTTCTAATCTTATTTTCTTTTTTACTCTTTGTTATTGTTCTGCTTTCCCCCCCCCCCACGCTGCGCGGCTTGTGGGATCTTGGTTCATGAGCTGGGGGTCGGCCCTGAGCTTCTGTGGTGGGAGCTCCAAGTCCACACCACTGGACTAACAGAGAACCTTAGACCCCAGGGAATATTCATCGGAGTGAGGTCTCCTGGAGGTCCTCATCTTGGCACGAAGACCCGGCTCTACCCACCAGCCTACAAACTCCAGAGTTGGACGCCTCAGGCCAACCAACCAGTAAAACAGGAACACAATCCCACCCAACAACAACAACAAAAAAGTGAGATGACAAAAAAATATGTTCTAGATGAATGAGAAAGGTAAAAACCTACAAGACCAAATAAATGAAGAGGAAATAGGCAACCTACCTGAAAAAGAATTCAGAGTAATGATAATAAAGATGATCCAGAATCTTGGAAATAGAATGGAGGCACAGATCGACAAAATACAATAAATGTTTTTAAAAGACCTAGAAGAACTAAAGAACAAACAGAAATGAACAATACAATAACTGAAATGAAAAATACACTAGATGGAATCAATAACAGAATAACTGAGGCAGAAGAACGAATAAGTGAGCCAGAAGACAGAATGAGAGAAATAACTGCCAAGGAGCAGAAAAAAGAAAAAAGAATGAAAAGAATGGAAGACAATCTCAGAGACCTCTGGGACAACACTAAACACACCAACATTCAAATCATAGGGGTCCCAGAAGAAGGAAAAGAAAAAGGGTCTGAGAAAATACTCAAAGAGATTATCATGAAAACTTCCCTAACATGGGAAAGGAAATAGCCACCCAAATCTATGCAGTACAGAGAGTCCCATACAGGAGAAACCCTAATAGAAACATACCAAGATACATATTAATCAAACTAACGAAAATTAAATTCAAAGAAAAAATATTAAAAGCAGCAAGGGAAAAGCAAAAAATAACATACAAGGGAATCCCCATAAGGTTATTTGCTGAGTTTTCAGTGGAAACTCTGCAGGCCAGAAGGGAATGGCAGGATATACTTAAAATGATGAAAGAGAAAAACCTACAACCAAGATTACTCTACCCAGCAAGGATCTCATTCAGATTTGACTGAGAAATTGAAAGCTTTACAGACAAGCAAGAGCTAAGAGAACCCAGCACCACCAAACCAGCTTTACAACAAATGCTAAAGGAACTTCTCTAGGCGGGTAACACAAGGCAAGAAAAAGACCCACAAAAACAAACCTAAAATAATTAAGATAATGGTAATAGGAACATACATATCAATCATTACCTTAAATGTAAATGGATTAAATGCTCCAACCAAAAGACACAGACTGGCTGAATGGATACAAAAACAAGATCCATGTATATGCTGTCTACAAGAGACCAACTTCAGACCTAGGGACACATACAGACTGAAAGTGAGGGGATGGAAAAAGATATTCCAAGCAAATGGAAATCAAAAGAAAGCTGGAGTAGCAACACTCATATCAGACAAAATAGACTTTAAAACAAAGACTGTTACAAGAGATACATAAGGCAAATGCTAACAACCATAAAAGGGGAAATTGACAGTAACACAATAATAGTAGGGGACTTTAACACCCAACTTACACCAATGGACAGATTATCCAAACAGAAAATAAATAAGGAAACAAAAGCTTTAAATGACACAATAGACCAGATAGATTTAATTGACATTTATAGGAAATTCCCCCCAAAAGTGGCAGAATACACTTTCTTCTCAAGTGCACATGGAACATTCTCCAGGACTAATCACATCTTGGGTCACAAATCAAGCCTCAGAAAATTTAAGAAAACTGAAATTGTATCAAGCATCTCTTCCGACCACAACGCTATGAGATTAGAAATCAGTTACAGGAAAAAACTGTAAAAAAAACACAAATACATGGAGGCTAAACAGTGCGCTAATACATAACTAAGAGATCACTGACGAAATCAAAGAGGAAATAAAAGAATACATAGAAACAAATGACAATGAAAACACGATAACCGAAAACCTATGGGACGCAGCAAAAGCAGTTCTAAGAGGCAAGTATATAGCAATTCAATCTCACCTCAAGAAACAAGAAAAATCTCAGATAAACAATCTAACCCTAACACTTAAAACAGATAGAGAAAGAAGAACAAAGAAAACCCAAATCAGTAGAAGGAAAGAAATCATAAACATCAGAGCAGCAAGAGATGAAATAGAAACAAAGAAAACAGTAGCAAAGACCAATAAAACTAAAAGATGGTTCTTTGAGAAGGTAAACAAAATTGATAAACCTTTAGCCAGACTCATCAAGAAAAAAAGGGAGGACGCAAATCAATAAAATTAGAAATGAAAAAGGAGAAATCATAACTGACACCGCAGAAACACAAAAGATTATAAGAGACTACCTACAAACAACTATATGCCAATAAAATGGACAACCACGAAGAAATGGGCAAATTCTTGGAAAGCAACAATTTTCCAAGACTGAACCAGGAAGAATTAGAAAATATAAACAGACCTATAGCAAGTAATGAAATTGAAACTGTAATTAAAAATCTTCCAACACACAAAAGTCCAGAACCAGATGACTTCACACGTGAATTCTATTAAACGTTTAGAGACGAGCTAATACCTACCCTTCTCAAACTTCCAAAAAATTTCAGAGGGAGAAACACTCCCAAATTTGTTCTATAAGGCCACCATCACCCTGCTACCAAAACCAGACAAAGATATCACAAAAAAAAGAAAATTACAGACCAATATCACTGATGAACATAGATGCAAAAATCCTCGACAAAATACGAGCTAACAGAATCCAATGACACATTAAAAGGATCATACACATGATCAACTGGGATTTATCCCAGGAATGCAAGGATTCTTCAATGTACACAAATCAATCAATGTGATACACCATATTAACAAATTAAGGAATAAAAAACATATGATCTCAATAGGTGCAGAAAAAGCTTTTGACAAAATTCAACACCCATTTATGATAAAAACTTTCCAGATAATGGGCACAGAGGGAACCTACCTCAACATCACAAAGGCCACATATGACAAACCCACAGCAAACATCATTCTCAATGGGGAAAAACTAGAAGCATTTCCACTAAGATCAGGAACAAGACAAGGATGTCCACTCTCGCCACTCTTGTTCAACATAGTTTAGGAAGTCCTAGCCACAGCAATCAGAGAAGAAAAAGAAATAAAAGGAATACAAATTGGAAAAGAAGTAAAACTGTCACTTTTCCAGATGACGTGATACTATACATAGAAAATCCTAAAGATTCTTTTTAAACATACATCACTTCACATAGTTACACACTGTTTTTTCTTGTGTTGAGAACTTTTAAAAATTTTATTATTTATTTATTTATTTATTTATTTTTGGCTGCATTGAGTCTTCGTTGCTGCGCGGGGGCTTTCTCTAGTCGTGGCCAGTGGGGGCTACTCTTCGTTGCAGTGTGTGGGCTTCTTCTTGTGGTGGTTTCTCTTGTGGAACATGGGTTCTAGGCACACGGGCTTCAGTAACTGTGGCGCTCGGGCTCAGTAGTTGTGGCTCATGGGCTCTAGACCACAGGCTGAGTAGTTGTGGAGCACGGGCTTAGTTGCTCCACGGAATGTGGGATCTTCCCAGACCAGGGCTCAAACCCGTGTCCCTTGCATTGGCAGGCAGATTCTTAACCACTGCACCACCAGGGAAGCAGGGTGGCAGGGTCTGGGGAAGGGGCGGCAGGCACCATGTTGGGCTGCAAAGGTGGCAAATAGAAGCCCCTGAAGCAGCCCAAGAAGCAAGCCAAGGAGATGGATGAGGAAGATAAGGCATTCAAGCAGAGACAGAAGGAGGAGCAAAAGAAACTCAAGGAGCTAAAAGCAAAGGCGGCAGGGGAAGTCTTAAGAAATCTGGCAAAAAGTAAGCTGTTCCTTGTGCCTGAGGCAATGATGATCCTTAATTCCATTCCTGTTTAAACATCTGGATTAAACATTTGGATTCCCTGCCATACATCTGTTGCCACCTATAGCTAGAATGCAGTGCTGTCTTGGAACCTACTGTACATTTAAGAATAAACTTTTGTTAAAAAAAAAAAAAAAACTACTAGAACTAATCCATGAATTTGGTAAGGTTTCAGGATACAAAATTAGTGCACAGAAATCTCTTGCATCCCTATACACTAACAACGAAAGATTAGAAAGAGAAATTAAGGAAACAATCCCATTTACCATCACAACAAAAAGAATAAAATACCTAGGAATAAATCTACCTAAGGAGGCAAAAGACCTGTACTCAGGTAACTATAAAACACTGAGGAAAGATATTAAAGATGACATAAACAGATGGAGCGATATACCATGTTCTTGGATTGGAAGAATCAACACTGTGAAAATGACTATGCTACCCAAAGCAATCTACAGATTCAATGCAATCCCTATCAAATTACCAACAGCATTCTTTACAGAATTAGAACCAAAAATTTCACAACTTGTATGGAAACACAGAAGACCCTGAATAGACAAAGCAATCTTGAGAAAGAAAAACGGAGCTGGAGGAATCAGGCTCCCCAACTTCAAAATATACCTACTACAAAGCTACAGTAATCAAGACAGTATGGTACTGGCACAAAAAACAGAAATATAGATCAATGGTACAGGATAGAAAGCCCAGAGATAATAAACCCATGCACATATGGTCACCTAATTTATGACAAAGGAGGCAAGAACATACAATGGAGAAAAGACAGTCTCTTCAGTAAGTGGTCCTAGGAAAACTAGACAGCTACATGTAAAAGAATGAAATTAGAACACTTCCTAACACCACACACAAAAATACTCAAAGCGGATTAAAATCCTAAATGTAAGATCGGACACTATAAAATAAAGGAAAACATACGAAAAACACTCTTTGACATAAACCACAGCAAGATCTTTTTTGACCCACTTCCCAGAGTGATGAAAATATAAACAAAAATAAACAAATGGGACCTAATTAAACTTAAAAGTTTTTGCACAGCAAAGGAAACCATAAACAAGATGAAAAGACAACTTTTTCATCTTTCAAGTCTCATGATTTTTTTTTTATTGGAGTATAACTGCTTTACAATGTTGTGTTAGTTTCTGCTATACAATGGAGTGAATCAGCTATATGTATACATATATCCCCTCCCTCTTAGACCTCCCTCCCACCCCCAGCCATCCCACCCATCTAGGACATCACAGAGAATGGACATGTGGACACCGGGGCAGGAAGGGGAGGGTGGGACCAGTTGGGAGATCAGGATTAACATATATACACTGCCATGTGTAAAATAGATAGCTAGTGGGAACATGCTATAGAGCACAGGAAGCTCAGCTCAGTGCTCTGTGAGGATGGGGGATACAAATCAATCAGTAGAGGGAGATGCAGGAAGGTAAGGGAGTTCTGCCCAATGACCACCAGTTTCTTTGGAAAAGAGAAGAGAACACTGTTTGCTTTAAACAGAGTAGGGAAAAGGAGAGTTTGGGGCTATATTCAAGTTGTGAGGATTTCACATCGCTGCCAAAGAATGGAAGATGAGCTTCCATGCGAGGGAATGAAGCTTCCACCCTTCATTGGGTGAGGGTCCCCTTGAGGTCAGAGAACACAAGTCTGTGCCCATTGCTCTGCGAGGCTGTGTGACTTTCTCAGTAGTTGGGCTGGAGACCGGGGCAGTGAAGTAGAGAGGTGGACATTAACAGAGAGATATACGCTCTTGGAGCCAATGTGAGGGACGAGATGGTTTTGACTGGAGCACGGTGGACGATGGGGAAGACCAAACATATGCAGGCTGTGATGAGGCCAAAGAGAAGAGAAAGAAGGAGAGCTCAGCTGGGAAGATAGGAGACTGCGGTCAGAGAACGGGGTGCCTGAGTTACAGTTTTCTGAGATGAGTAATTCCAGATAACTAACTGCAAGGTTTACAGTGTGGCCTTGGCAGTGGGTAGCTGAAGGGATGGTCACTGGAGATGGGTATGTGAGTTGTTTTGGCCATTCACCTGGACATTGAGATACTGAGGAAAGATGAAGAGCAGGCATCACTGGGGTAGGGAGGGGCCGGGACAGAACTTGGGAATCTTCCTCCTGGCATGGAGGGCTGGCTGAGAGCAGCTGCCTGCACTGGGGAGGACTCCTGGGAATGTGGATGGGGAGAGGATGCACCAGGATGTGGAGGGAACATGGAAGGACTGGCTCTTGGATGTAGAGGAGTGTATCTGTCATGGAATCGGGGTTCAAGAGTGCCCAGAAGGAAGATTCAAGAGGGAGAGAAGCAGAGCAAGGTTAAGGAGAAGGAGGAACAAGGCAGGTTTGGGTTTCCATGAGGCTGATGGCTGTGAGAAGATGGTTAGAGGGCTTCCCCACCCTCCCTGTGGATTATCTGCTTGGGTGTACATGCTCTATATGACAGCAGAGTCAGAGAGAGATGGTTGTACTGGTGAAAGTCAGTACGAAGAACATGTTTCATTTCCTGGGGCCACAGAGAGTCAAAAAATCAGAACATTTTGACCAAAGGAAAAAAAAAAAAAAAAAAGCATTGTTTGCCCAAGTGACAGAAGAGGCCAGTAAAGGAAACAAAACCCATACTAGTGAGTGACGTGGATCATGGGTGGGTACGTGGGAGACGACTCTGATTTAATATGGCTTTAGCTATCAACTGAAGTAAATCAGTCAGAAAGAGCAAAAACTGAAAAAAGTAGTAAAAAAAAATTGTCCAGCTTGTAAACACCCACATATATATATATATACACATATATATGTAAATACATATGTCCCTTTAGGGGGTTCACCCAGTGTTGGGGAGAAAGCTCACCATTTACTCACCATTGGTAAACGCTCCTATAGGATTTCAGGTGAGAGCACCAAATATTTATCTCCCTGCTCTTTTCTCACTGCTTAAAAACGAAATATCAAATCATTTACCGATCTCCTTTTCCTTTACCACTTTTCCTTGAAACTTCATTACTCTGAAATGGATTTGCCACTTAGATCAATGTCCTAGCCATAATTTTAAAAACACTAAATACAGCTGATTTATGCTTCTCTTGTTACAAAAGGTATACATGTTCATTTTTTAAAAAAGAATTAAAAAAATAAAATCACAAAAGTTGCCCATAATTACACCACCTAGTGGTAACCACTATTAACACCTTGGGATAAATTTTTCCAGTTTTCCCTGAATAGGTAAGTGGTTGTCCTGGCTTTATTTAGTGTTTCTGGCTGTTCTGTCTTATTGTGACAATAACTGTTGAGTTACTGTCACAGCACTCTCTCCTACTCAACCCAGTGTAATGGATCCATAGTCTCAAAGGCTGGGCACTCAGGACTCCTTGGAAATCGCAGATGGCAAACAACTACTCTAGCAGACCTCCAAATGATTCATGTCTCTACAATCTAACGCCAACAGCGGGCATAATACATGGCTCTTAGTGGACACCCCATGTTTGTTGAATGAATGAGTGGACGTTTTCCCTTGCTTCCTGCTCTGCTTTTCTTATTGTACCTAAGTTGACCCACCATGTTACAGTACAAGATAAACGTTTCTGAATACAAAAAATAGACAGACATTATCACCTTCAGAACAAATGTAGAACATCAGAATGAAGTCGTTAGAACTCCCTGCAGCCCACTGCTTCCCAAAAGTGTTCCATGGGGCACCAACCTCTCATTGAGCTCCGAAAACAAGGGCCTTTGTGGTGTGATAAGTTTGAGAAATATTACAAACTCTCCCCCACTCCTTGGGTATTTTAAAAAGCATATTAGTGTGTTAAAATTCCCTACGGGGGGCTTTCCCTGGTGGCGCAGTGGTTGAGAATCTGCCTGCCAATGCAGGGGGCACGGGTTCGAGCCCTGGTCTGGGAAGATCCCACATGCCGCGGAGCAACTGGGCCCGTGAGCCGCAACTACTGAGCCTGCGCGTCTGGAGCCTGTGCTCCGCAACAAGAGAGGCCGCGATAATGAGAGGCCCGCGCACCGTGATGAAGAGTGGCCCCCGCTCGCCGCAACTAGAGAAAGCCCTCGCACAGAAACGAAGACCCAACGCAGCCAAAAATAAATAAATAAATAAATTTTAAAATAATAATAATAAAATAAAATAAATTCCCTACGGCCCAGCAATAAAGACATCTGTGTCACAGTAACTTTTATTTAATAGTGGAGGAAAATCAAGGCCAGAAAAGTGACAAAAATGGCCACAAAACTGAGGCCAGAAAAGCCCTGAGGCTAAGGAGCACGAGACACAGGCCAGACTGAGCGCCATTCCACTTGTGGGTCAGACAGAGCCCCCTGTAACCCCTTTCACTCGCCACCCCCCAGATTTCTGGCACTTTGTAAAGACTCAGAGGGAAAGTTCTAAAATTGGACCAATAGGACATTCTAGCTTCTAATGGGCAGATTTTGCACAAAGCCTGGGAAAGCTCACGTAGTTCATGTGCCATCTTAGATCCCGGGCTTGTTGCCAGCTGGTTCCTGTGCTGGTTGTTGCTTAACTCTGATCCACACAGAATGAAATTCTGTACAGGGAACAGTGCTTGAGGTCAAAAATAAAGGTCTTTCTGTTTTCCATGGACACTCGTAAATGGTCACCTCTTCCCTTCCCGTACCTGTGAGAATCTCGGCTGCAATGTAATTTATATAAAATGCCACAACTCATGTGCATTCATAGAACAATTGTGGAACATTCTATCATTTGTCACAAAAGTTATCCACATACATGAATTTTTAAAATATATTTAAATTTTCTCTAGAAAGTGCCAAAATTAAAAAAAAAGATTTCCACATTTAGTGGAAATCTTTCTATCCATGGTACCTCTGCTGGCCTTTTTGGTCAGAGTCACCATTGAACTTTGTCATAATGATAAACACCAGCACTGAACAGTGAAAGCCTCTGGCCACTGAGCTCCACATCAGAAAGGAGAGACAGTCTGGCATGCTGGAGAGGAGCCCAGGTTTCAGAGGGGGATACCTGTGCATCATTCTGGCTCTGCCACACACCACCAGTGGGACCTGGGACAGCCTACTTCACCTCTTAATGCCTCAGCTTGTTCCTCTCTGAAATGAGCATGGTAATGCCCGCCTCGAAGGGTGGTGGTTAAGGCTTTAAGGGGCTTGGCATGGAATAACCCTTCAACAGGTGATAAGTACCACGGCCTGTGTGTTTTTGTATTTTTTTAAGATTTATGTTCTTTGCTTTCCTTTTTCTTTTAAGATCAGAGGCAGTCAATTTTTGCTGCTTTCTGTCCTTGAGATCTCCATCTGTAGGGGAATCTGTCATTCACGAGCGCTCCAAATCTCCTGAACACCCTTTCCACGTTTGGGTAGTTCCCCACCGTGGAAAGGGAAAGCCTGCCTTCCCGAGACAGACCTTGAAAAACGCTGTAGTCTGCTGATCAGATGCGTCCAGGAGATGGTCTGGTTAGAACCCAGAATGGTCCTGTCTGAAGCCCGTGATCACTAAAGCCAGTTAGGCACGTAGGGACTAGGGAAGATGCATCCTTGACTTAGAACAGTTTATATAACATTATAGACATATTTGTTTATCATATGTTTATTATAAACAAATAATATTCCAGCCATGCAGAGTCTGCCATGCTAAGCTGAGGACACACTTCTCCAATTTGTCTTCCTAGTTCTTAAAATTAGGTTACAATAGTTCAATTTCCAGCAAACTTGCTCATGCTAAACCCTCAGGGTCACACATGGCCACCTATCACACTCAGCAGGGAAACCCCCTCCAACCCCTCTCTTCCCAGGCCCCAGAGGGACTCATTTTAACAGGTTTCCCACCACCCGCCCCCTGGGGGCTTGAGCACAGCTTCTGACAGAAGCTGTCTGTGATTCAGCTCCACTAGGTTCAGCCAGAACAGCGAGGAATCCCTCCAGATTCAGAGAATGGAGGGAATCTCACTACCTATTAGAGACTTAAGTCCTTTCCTCTGCCTTAATCACTCCCCAGGCACATCTTCTGCGTTATTTTGTGAAAGAGTATGTGTCCATTCTACATCTTGAGTTTCAGATCAGTATCTGAGCCTTGGTACCTGTTAGGACCATGAAAAAAGTGGATTTCGTCAAAGAAGAGAGTAGAGACCTATTCCACAGTGTTAGATTTTCCATTAATAAATAGTCTCCAAAATCCCAAATTCTTAAAGCAGATGTCTCCCTAGTCATGCAATCTTGAGCACATAATCTGACTTTCATATTTTAGGACAATTTATTTCCTTAATTTTAATCGCCCAATTGATAAAAATGTGATCACAACCATGACTTCAAGTGAAAGGACACAGTGTAGCTTAACTAATTAAAAGTTAATGATTGGGGCTTCCCTGGTGGCACAGTGGTTAAGAATCTGCCTGTCAATTCAGGGGACATGGGTTTGAGCCCTGGTTCCGGAAGATCCCACATGCCACAGAGCAACTAAGCTCGTGTGCCACAACTACTGAGCCTGCGCTCTAGAGCCCGCATGCCACAACTACTGAGCCTGAGCGCCACAACTACTGAAGCCTGCATGCCTAGAGCCCGTGCTCCACAACAAGAGAAGCCACCGCAATAAGAAGCCCACGCACTGCAACGAAGAGTAGCCCCCGCTCGCCGCAACTAGAGAGAGCCCATGTGCAGCAACAAAGACACAATGCAGCCAAAAATAAATAAATTAATTAATTTTTAAAAGAAGCTAATGATTGGAGGGGCTTGCGCTTGGCTATGGCAGAGTGGCTAATACCTGGCTTGCCCAACAATACAAGCTGGGAGATAACAATACCCCCATGAAAACAAAACAAACCTGTTTGAAGGTATCAGAGATCAACCAAGGTAGTCAGGACCTTGGAGAGAGGAAAGAAAGTCTCAGAGGTGAGCTGGACCTCTTCCAGAGCTTTAATCCACAGAGCGTTTACTAATTCACAGTGCAGGGCAAAGAGGTCCAACAGAGTCCAACAGTGAACTAGGGGTTGACACAGTCTCACTCGAATGGGGAGACCTAACTGGAGCTCAGGTTTAGCAAGGCAGCTAGGAATCGAGGAGCCAAGATCCTGGTGAAAAGGGAACTGCAGAGAAAAGATTTCCACAACTGCATGAATTCACCATTGAGGTATCTGATGACCCCTAAAGGTGCACACTGCAAAGTGTGACACCAGGAAGACCAACACTGACACAGCCATTCTAGAGAGCACAGCCTAGTCTAATTAAACATACACACACCCAATGGTAGAACAACTGATAACTAATGAATAACCAAATGAACAAAAAAATACAAGTGAGCATGAAGCCTTGTACAGACTGATGAGCATGATTAACTCAAACCTCTGCAACTAAGCTGCAAGAAAAAATAAACTATAATAGGAACTTAAAGTATAAGATACTTAGAAGCAAAATGTAAAAAAGAAATATAAAAGGTCAATATGAAGAAAACAAACGTATGGAGACATACGAATAATTGAACAAATGGAGAGACAGCTCTGATTTCTGGATGAGAAGGTTTAAAATTATAGATACGAATTCTTGGGGGGGGAAGGAATCAAGGTGGCAGAGGAGTAGAATGTGGAGCTCACCTCCTCCCGGAAATACATAAAAAACACATCTACAAGTGGAACAATTCACACAGAACAGCTACTGAACACTGGCAGAAGACCTCAGAATTCCGCAAGGGCAAGAAAACCTCCACTTAACCGGATAGGACAAAAGGAAAAAGAAAGAAAGAAAAAACAAAAAACAGAGAGAAAGGAATCAGGATGGGACCTGCACCCCAGGGAGGGAGCTGTGAAGGAGGAACGGTTCCCACATTCTGGGAAGTACCCTCTAGGGCAGGGAGATCAGCCTGGACAGAGGGAGAACTTCAGAGCCTCAAAGGAGAGTGCGGTAACCAGTCTGCAGAAGGCAGAATGGAGAGTGACCTGCACGGACTGTTGACACCACCACCCTGTGCTTCCCAGCCTGAGGTGCTCACCCACCGGTGCTGGTGGAGGCTTGGTGCTGAAGCTCAGGCTTTGGAAGTCACAGCCAGGGAGAGGACCAGGGTTGTCTGCGTGGAGACAGCCTGAAGAGACTGGACTGTGGCGACTGAGGGTGCACTGGGAAAAAGTCTGGGCCTGCCAGAGAGGCAAGGCACCACTGTCGGGGGCGGGGGCATGAGGAGAGGGGTGAGACCACCATAGGAGCTTCTGTCCCTGTGCACACTCTCAGGCAACAGGACACCACCTACATGAGCTCCAGGGGCGGGTGCAAGCCACCGCCTCCATCGTGGGCTCCAGAGGCAGGCATGGGCCGCCGCCAATGCTAAGAGACCCATGAGTGGGCTCTGGTCACTGCCCCCTTTGTCCCGGGAGTGTGTGGGCTGCTGCCACCACTGGGAAACATGGAAGCGGGCGCCAATCACTGCCCCTGCTATCGTAGGAGTGCATGTGCAGTCGCCACTGCTGGGAGACACAGGAGCAGACACCAACCGCTGCCCCTGCTGCCCAGGAGTGTGCGGGTCACTGGTGCTGCTACGGGACCCACGAGTGGGCACCAAGTGCTGTTCCAGGAGTGTGTGGGCTGCTACCACTGCTGGGAGACGCGTGGGCAGGTGCCAGTTGCTGCCCCTGCCATACCAGGAGGGAGCAGAGACCGCTGCACCTACATTCCTCATAGAAAGGGAGTAACAGCCAGCACACACTGAGGAAAGAGGCAACAAGCATCCAAACTAAAAGCAGCCTCTCAGTTCAGGACAAGATGCTGGAGTAGAAGGAGTTGAGCTCACCTCCTGTCACGAAAACACCAAAATCACAACTAACTGCTGAAGAACCATCGACAAAAAAGATCGGAACCTACCAAAAAGATATTTTAAATCCAAAGACAAAGAAGAAGCCACAACAAGACAGTAAGAGGGGTGCTTTCACGATACAATCAAATCTTATACCCACTGGGTGGGTGACCCACAAACTGGAAAATAATTACACTGCAGAGGTTCTCCCACAGGAGTGAGAGTTCTGAGCCCCATGTCAGCCTCCCAAGCCTGAAGGTCTGGCATCAGGAAGAGGAGCCCCCAGAGCATTCAGTTTTGAAGGCCAGTGCGGCTTGAATGCAGGAGCTCTACAGAACTGAGGGAAACAGAGACTCCACTCTTTCAGGGCGCACGTAAGATTTCACATGCACTGGGACCCAACACAAGGCAGTGACTCCATAGGAGTCTGTGCTAGACTTGCCTGTGGGTTCTGGAGGGTCTCCTGGGGAGGTGGGGGTGGGCTGTGGCTCACTGTGGGGACAAGGACACAGGTGGCAGGGGCACCAGGGAATACTGACCAGTGTGAGGTCTCTTGAAGGTCGTCATTTTGGCACTGAGACCCGGCCCCAACCAAAGGCCCGCAGGTTCCAATGCTGGGACACCTCAGGCCAAACAACGAGCAGATGGGGAGCACAGCCCCACCCATCAATGGACAGACTGCCTAACGTTGTACTGAGCTCACAACCACCTCTAAACACACCCCTTGACACAGCCCTGCCCACCAGATGAAGAAGATGCAGCTCCACCCCCCAGGGAGCAGGCACCAGTCCCTCCCACCAGGAAGCCTGCACAAGCCCCTGGACCAACCTCACCCACCATGCGGCAGGCACCAGAAACAAGAGGACCTACAATCCTGCAGCCTGCAGAAAGGAGACCACAAACACAGGAAGCCAGAAAGAATGAGATGGCAGAGAAATATGTTCCAGACGAAGGAGCAAGATAAAACCCCAGGAGAACAACTAAGTGAAGTGGAGATAGGCAATCTACCTGAAAAAGACATCAGGGGACTTCCCTGGTGGTCCAGTGGTAAAGAATCTGCCTTCCAAAGCAGGGGAGGTGGGTTCGATCCCTGATCAAGAACTAAGATCCCACATGCTACAGAGCAACTAAGCCTCTGTGCCACACTACTGAGCCTGCGCACCTCAACTAGAGAGCCCATGTGCCACAAACTACAGAGGCCATGCGCTCTGGAGCCCACACACCACAACTACAGAGCCCACCCACTCTGGAGCTGGCGCACCACAACTAGAGAGAGAAAACCCACACGCCACAACTAGAGAGAAGCCCACATGCCACAACAAAGAACCTGCACACCACAACAAAGATACTGCATGCTGCAATGAAGATCCCATGTGCTGCAGTGAAGACCCAATGCACCCAAAAATCGTAACAAAAAAAGAAATCAGAGTAATGATAGTAAAGATGATCTAAGATCTCCGAAAAAGAATGGAGGCACAGACCGAGAAGATACAAGAAATGTTTAACAAAAAGATAGATGATTTTAAAAACAAACAAACAATACAATAACTGAAATGAAAAATACACTGGAAGGAATCAATAGCAGAATAAATGAGACAGAAGAACAACTAAGTGAGCTGGAAGACAGCGTGGTAGAAGTCACTGCCACCATTGTCCCCATTGTGGGACAGAATAATGAAAAAAGAAGGAAAAGAAATGAGGACAGTCTCAGAGACCTCTGGGACAACATTAAATGCACCAAAATTCATATTACAGAGATCCCAGAAGGAGAAGAAAAAGAGAAAGGGCCCAAGAAAATACTTGAGAAGATAACAGCTGAAAATTTCCCTAACATGGGAAAGGAAACACTCAAATCTAGGAAGTGCAGAAAGTCCAATACAGGATAAACCAAGGAGGAACACACTGACACACATATTAATCAAACTGACAAAAATTAAAGACAAAGAGAAAATATTAAAAGCAACAAGGAAAAAGCTACAAATTAACATGCAAGGGAATATCCATGAGGCTATCAACTGATTTTTCAGCAGAAAATCTGCAGACTAGAAGGGAGTGGCACAATATATTTGAAGTGATAAAAGGGAAAAACCCATGACCAAGGATACTCTACCCAGCAAGGCTCTTGTTCAGATTCAAGGGAGAAATCAAAAGCTTTACAGACAAGCAAAAGCTAAGAGAATTCAGCAACACCAAACCAGCTTTACAAAAAATGCTAAAAGAACTTCTCCAGGCAGAAAACGCCACAACTAGAAACAAGAAAATTAGGAATAGGAAAGCTCACTGGTAAAGGCAAACATACAGTAAAGGAAGGACATCATCCACACAAACATGATATCAAAACCATCAATCGTGAAAAGAGGAGAGTACAAATGCAGGATATTGGAAATGCATTTGAAATTAAGAGGCCAGCAACTTAAAACAATCTTGTATGTATATAAACTGCTATATCAAAACCTCATAGGAACGTCAAATCAAAAATCTACAGTAGATACACACACAAAAGAAAAAGCAATCCAAACACAACACTAAAGATAGTCATTAGGGACTTCCCTGGTGGTCCAGTGGTTAAGACTCTGTGCTCCCAGTGCAGGGGGCCCAAGTTGATCCCTGGTCAGGGAACTAGATCCCGCATGCTGCAACTAAGAGCCTGCATGCCGCAACTAAAGATCCTGCATGCTAAAACTTAGATCCCACATGTGGCAACGAAGATCCTGCATGCGGCAAGTAAGACCCGGCACAGCCAAATAAATAAATAAATAAATAAAAATAAAGATAGTCATCAAATCACAAGAGGAGAGAAAAAAGAGGGAAAAAAAACACCTACCAAAACAATTAACAAAATGGCAATAAGAACATACATACCAATAATTACCTTAAATTATTAAATGTAAATGGATTAAATGCTCCAACCAAAAGGCACAGACTGGCTGAATGGATACAAGAACAATACCCGTATATATGCTGTCTACAGGAGACCCACTTCAGATCTAGGGACACATACAGACTGAAAGTGAGGGTATGGAAAAAGGTATTCCATGCAAATAGAAATCAAAAGAATGCTGGAGTAACAATACTTGTATCAGACAAAATAGACTTTAAAATAAAGACTGTTACAGAGACAAAGAAGGACACTACACAATGATCAAGGGATCAATCCAAGAATAAGATGTAACAATTGTAAATATTTATGCACCCAACATAGGAGCACCTCAATATATAAGGCAAATGCTAACAGCCATAAAAGGACAAATTGACGGTAACACAATAATAGTGGGGGACTAATCACCTAGACAGAAAATCAATAAGGAAACACAGACCTTAAATGACACATTAGACCAGATGGACTTACTGAAAATTTGTAGAGCATAATCTGAAAGCAGCAGAATACACATTAGTTTCAAATGCACATAGAACATTCTCCATGATAGATCACATGCGGGGCCATAAAGCAAGCCTAAATAAATTTAAGAAAATTGAAATCATATCAAGCATCTTTTCCAACCACAACGCTATGAGATTAGAAAGCAACTACAAGAAAAAAAAAACTGTAAAAAAATGCAAACACGTGGAGGCCAAACAATATGCTACTAAACCAATGGATCACTGGAGAGATCAAAGAAGAAATCAAAAAATACCTAGAGACAAATGAAAACGATAACATGATGACCCAAAACCAGTGGGATGCAGCAAAGCAGTTCTAAGAGGAAAGTTTATAGCAATACTGTCTTGCCTCAGGAAACAAGAAAAACCCCAAATAAACAACTTAACCTTACACCTAAAGCAACTAGAGAAAAGAACAACAACAAAACCCAAAATTAGAAAAAAGAAATCATAAAGATGAGAGCAGAAATCAGTAAAATAGAGATGAAGAAAATAATGGAAAAGTTCAATGAAACTAAAATCTGGTTCTTTGAAAAGATAAACAAAATTAATAAACCTTCAGCCAGACTCATCAAGAAAAAAAGAGAGGGCTCAAATCAATAAAATTAGAAGTGAAAAAAGGGGAAATTATAACAGACACCACAGAAATACAAAGGATCATAAGAGATTACTACAAGCAACTATATGCCAATAAAATGGACAACCTAGAAGAAATGGACGAATCCTCAGAAAGGTACAACATTCCAAAACTGAACCAGGAAGAAACAGAAAATAGGAACCAACCAATCACAAGTACTGAAATTGAAACTGTGATTAAAAAACTTCCAAATAAACAAAAAGTCCAGGGCCAAACAGTTTCACAGGCAAATTCTATCAAACATTTAGAGAAGAGCTAACACCTATCCTCCTAAAACTCTTCCAAAATACCGTAGAGGAAGAACACTCCCAAACTCATTCTATGAGGCCACCATCACCCTGACACAGAATCAGACAAAGATACCCCAAAAAAAGAAAACTACAGGCCAACATCACTGATGAACATAGACACAAAAATTCTCAACAAAATACTAGCAAACCAAATCCAACAGTACATTAAAAGGATCATACACCATGAAGAAGTGGGATTTATACCAGGGATAAACAGAATTTTCAACATCCGCAAATCAGTGTGACAGGCCACATTAACAAATTAAAGAATAAAAACCATATGATCATCTCAATAGATGCAGAAAAACCTTTTGACAAAATCCAACACCTATTTATGATAAAAACTATCCAGAAAGTGGGCACAGAGGGAACCTACCTCAACATAATAAAGGCCATATATGTTATGACAAACTCACAGCCAACATCATACTCAATGGTGAAAAGCTGAAAGCATTTTCCTCTAAGATCAGGAAAAAGACAAAAATATCCACTCTTGCCACTTTTATTCAACATAGTTTTGGAAGTCCTAGCTATGGCAATCTAAGAAGAAAAAGAAATAAAAGGAATACAAGTTGGAAAAGAAGTAAAACTGTCACTGTTTGCAGATGACATAATACTATACATAGAAAATCCTGAAGGTGCTACCAGAAAACTACTAGAGCTCATCAATGAATTCGGTGAAGTTGAAGCATACAAAATTGATACACAGAAATCTCTTGCATTCCTATACACTGACAACAAAAGATCAGAAAATCAAAGAAACAATCCCATTTACCATTGCATCAGAAAGAACAAAATACCTAGGAATAAGCCTACCTAAGGAGGCAAAAGACCTGTTCTCTGAAAACTATTGGGTTGCCCAAAAAGTTCATTCAGGTTTTTCCATACGATGTTACAGAAAAACCCAAATGAATATTCTGGTCCACCCAATATAAGATGCTGATGAAAGAAATCAAAGATGACACAAACAGATGGAAAGATATACCATGTTCTTGGATTGGAAGAATCAATATTGTCAAAATGACTATACTACCTAAGGCAATCTATAGATTCAATGTAATCCCTATCAAAATGCCAATGGCATTTTACACAGAACTAGAACAAATTTTAGTTTGTATGGAAACAAGGAAGACCCTGAATAGCCAAAGCAATCCTGAGAAAGAAGACCGGAGCTGGAGGAATCAGACTCCCTGACTTCAGACTATACTACAAAGCTACAGTAATCAAAACAGTATGGTACTGGCACAAAAACAGAAATATAGATCAATGGAACAGGATAGAAAGCCAAGAGATAAACCCATGCACCTGTGGTCAATTAATCTATGACAAAGGGGGCAAGGATATACAATGGAGAAAAGACAGTCTCTTCAATAAGTGGTGCTGGGAAAACTGGACAGCTATACGTAAAAGAATACAATTAGAACATTCTCTAACACCATATACAGAAACTAACTTTCAGAAATTGTGTCAGGTGAAACACGTTATGAACTGGAACTTCTCTCCAATATGGTAACTGTCACAGTGAAACTTGCTATACTTATTTTTTCCTGATCACTAGAAAAATCAAAACCTAATAGGAAGAAAAATGCAAATCAAAACTACAATGAGATATCACCTCACATCAGTCAGAGTGGCCATCATCAAAAAATCTACAAACAATAAATGCTGGAGAGGGTGTGGAGAAAAGGGAACCCACTTGCACTGTTGGTGGCAGTGTAAATTGCTACTTTGGAGAACAGTATGGAGGTTCCTTAAAAAACTAAAAATAAAGCTACCATATGATCCAACAATCCCACTCCTAGGCATATATCTGGAGAAAACCATAATTCGAAAAGATACATGCACTGCAATGTTCATTGCAGCACTATTTACAATAGCCAAGACATGGAAGCTACCTAAATGTCCACTGACAGAGGAATGGATAAAGAAGATGTGGCACATATATACAATAGAATATTAATCAGCTATAAAAAAATGAAGTAATGCCATTTGTAGCAACATGGATGGACTCAAAGATTATTATACTAAGTGAAGGAAGGCAGACAGAGAAAGACAAATACCATATGACATCACTTATGTGTGGAATCTAAAAAGAAATGATACAAATGAACTTATTTACAGAACAGAAACAGACTCACAGACTTAGAAAACAAACTTATGATTACCAAAGGTGAAAGGTGGCGGGGGGCGGGGGGGGGGGGGGGAGGGATAAATTAGGAGTTTGAGATGAACATATACACACTATTATATATAAAATAGGTAATCAACAAGGATCTACTGTACAGCACAGGAACTCTACTCAATATTCTGTAATAACCAGTATGGGAAAAGAATCTGAAAAAGAATGGATATATGTATATATGTATATTTATAACTGAATCACTTTGCTGTACACCTGAAACTAATACAACATCGTAAATCAACTATACTCCAATATAAAATAAAAATTAAATTTAAAAAAAGATACTAATTCTTCCCACAATAATCTGTATATTTAGCACAATTTCCATTGAAATCCCAAAAGATTACTTATAAAACTTGATAAAAATCAATTCTAAAATTAATAGAGAAGAATAAATGAGAGAATATTCAGAAAATATTTGAAAAAGAAAGTAATGAAGGAAAAATGTCCCTAGCAGATATTAAAATGCACAATAAAGCTATAACAACTGTAATAGTTATATCACTGGAACAGAGTAGATCCAAAAAGGATTAAGGATATAAGTGTAAACAAGTCATAAAACACAAACCATAAAAGTAATGTAACACAATGTAGATCAATATTTATACATATTATGATTTCATTTTTTATAACACAAATTTTGAACTAGTTTGAATTTTTGTTTGCTTTAAGGACTGAGGCAGGAATTAAGCTTTATTTTTCCCAAGTAGTTAACCACTGACTGAATATCCACACTGCTTACTAATGATCCTTATCACATACCAATTTCCTGTGATTCATTCATTGCCTGGTCCTTTACCGGTACTATTTTAATTGCTACAGGTGCATGCATATTCATGTGCAAGGGTCAAACTGACTTCACTATTTTTTTTTTTTAGAATTTCTCCCAGCTATTCTGCTACATACTCTTTTATATGACCTTTTAAATTATTTGATCATATCACAAACATAAAGTTTTTTATTTGCAACTGCATTTAATTCACTGATAAATTTGGGAAGATGTGATATCTCTACAATGTTGAATCTTTGGATCCAATCAGAAGATATGTTTATAGTTTTCTTAAAGGAGATATATTTTCAAAATAAGGGAGAGAATATATATATATTAATTATTCAGCTATAGTGTAATTTTTGTCTATATAATCTATCTGACTAAAAGAGATTTGTCTCTTTCTATGATTATGTTTCTGTCACATTTTCTTTACATTTTCAGCAGTTTTGGTATTAAAGGTAATTTTTGACTTTTTACCTTTGATTTTCATAAAAGTTGAACTGCTATACATTTGTAAATGACTATTGATTCCTCTCCATCAGCTCTGAGGTACTGAATTCAGAGTTGCCTACTTGAGTTGACCCAAAAGCTCTCTGAGTTATTTTTTCACAGTACTGGGCCTGTCAGCCAGCCAGCAGTCCACTTTTGCTACTGTTACTAATTTTGCCGAATATTGATTGTATTTTTCCCTTATTATTTTATAAAATAACTGAAACATGGAAACATAAATGGGTTGGTGCTAGTGATAAGAATAAATTAATTCTACTGCAAAAAGACAGAATTCATCAGATAAACCTAGTAGCAAATCCTCAGCTTCAACTAGGCATTTATTATGAAAATAAAGCAAAATTAAAGAAATTTTAGAAAACAAACTTATGGTTACCAAAGGGGATAGTGGGGGGTGGGGGAGATAAATTAGGAGTTTGGGATTAACATATACACATTAGTATATATAAAATAGATAACCAACAAGGACCTACTGTCTAGCACAGGGAACTATGTTCAATATCTTATAATAACCCAAAATGGAAAGGAATCTGAAAAAGTATACATATATATAACTGAATGACTTTGCTGTACACCTGAAATTAACACAACATTGTAAGTTAACTATACTTCAATAAAAATGATTTTAAAAGAAATCAGATGAAATATATCAAAACTGTAGTAATAAAGATGATTATATAGAAGAGCAGTATCCAATGGAACATAACACAAGCCACATAGGCAACTTAAAATTTTCCAGTAGCTACACTGAAAAGGCAAAAACCCCGCAAGTTAAATTAATTTACTTAACCCAACATATCCAAAAGGTTATGATTTCAACATATAGCATAAAAATTATTAACATGGTGATTTATATATTTTTTCATGGTAAGACTTAGAAAGCTGGTATTTATTTTATACTTGCAGCTGTTGCACTCAGACCAGTGGCTAGTGTAATGGATGATGCGGATCTAAAAGGTAAGGTATACCTAGGAAACTTACCACATTTTAGCTCTCTTGGAATGGAATTTCCTTTGTAACTTAATGGATTGTCTAGCTTCAACATGTTACATTTTCATAAACTTTTCCATGAAAATATATTTTTTTAAGTTTTATTTTTATTTATTTATTTAGTTTATTTGTTTATTTTTGGCTGCGTTGGGTCTTCATTGTTGTGCGCGGGCTTCCTCTAGTTGCGGCGAGCGGGGGCTACTCTTTGTTGCGGTGAGCGGGCTTCTCATTGTGGTGGCTTCTCTTGTTGTGGAGCACAGGCTATAGGTGCGCGGGCTTCAGCAGTTGTGGTGCATGGGCTCAGTAGTAGTGGCACATGGGCTGAGTTGCTCCACTGCATATGGGATCCTCCCGGACCATGGCACGAACCTGTGTCCCCTGCATTGGCAGGCGGATTCTTAACCACTGCACCACCAGGGGAGCCCATCCATGAAAATATATATATATTTTTTAACATCTTTATTGGAGTATAATTGCTTTACAATGGTGTGTTAGTTTCTGCTCTATAACAAAGTGAATCAGTTATACATATACATATGTCCCCATAGCTCTTCCCTCTTGCGTCTCCCTCCCTCCCACCCTCCCTATCCCACCCCTCTAGGTGGTCACAAAGCACCGAGCTGATCTCCCTGTGCTATGCGGCTGCTTCCCACTAGCTATCTATTTTACGTTTGGGAGTGTATATATGTCCATGCCACTCTCTCACTTTGTCCCAGCTTACCTTTCCCCCTCCCCGTATCCTCAAGTCCATTCTCTAGTAGGTCTGTGTCTTTAATCCCGTAAAAGAGAATTTTTTGCATGATATTTTGATGCTGTGGGTTCAACCGTACTTATGAACTTCTTATGAATTTCTTTACCCATCATTTATATAAAGTGACACTCTTAGGCATGTCTTTAATGCTCTTTGCTTGACTAACTTGAGAGTAATCTCGTGACCCATAACAAGTATCTCTTGTAGACAATAGTAACCGTAGACCTCCTGTTTTAATTATATCAGTTACAGACATTAATTCATTGGTTTAAATTTGTGATGCAATACTTGAGTAAATAGTACTCACATGTATTATTATTATAGACAGTTTCACTGTCACTTTTGTGTGACTGTGCTTTCCTATTTCCTATCTTTGGTATGTGGCCCCTATTTTCTTTGAGTTCATCTCACTCTTCTCCCTTTGGTAACTTGAAAGTTATTAAGAATGACCTTATTTTAATGTTAAGTAACATATGGGAATGTGGATATTTCAAGTCAACTTCATCCAACTTCATAAGCAAAACAAAATCCATTTACTTCCTCCTATGGAAGAAAAGGGAATTCACCCACTTAAACTTCCTTCTGATATCAGCTCCAAGTTTTTGTTGGGATGTACTAGGATTTTTGTCCATCACTGTTAAGTTATTATTTTTAACATCATGGAGGCTTTTCTGTAAATAGGTATAGCATCTACACACTGTATTATGAATACAATGATTCTATATTTAAATAATGTAATGTTTACCGTCTAAAAGCCAGCTCCATAATTTGTAGGGCCGAGTGCAAAATGAAAATGGGGGATCTCTTTGTTCAAAATTATCAAGAATTTTAAGATGGCAACAGCAGAATGCAAACCACGAGTTGCTCTTTTAAGCACGAGGCTCAGCGTGACTGCACAGATCCTAAAGTCCACAAAGACAGGCCTGCTGCCCTCTTGTCACACCACTTCCCTGTTTGTTAGTTCTTTTGATTTATTTATCTCGGGTGGCCTCGGCCTGCAGTGGCTCAAAGCAGGATTTCGGTTCCCAGACAGAGATTGAAGTCAGGCCACGGCAGTGAGAGCACTGAATCCTTGCCACTAGAGCACCAGGAGCCAGTGGCCAGTGACAAGCCCCCTGGCCCATCGGCTTTGTAGAAATGAATTTCCACAGAGAAACAGGAAGCAGTGAAACAAATGTTTATTAGGAGGAAAAAGAGTACATGTGAACAGGCACACACAGGCCGGCTCAGAGAAAAAGTCGTACCCTCATGGTAGTTTTAGTCACTTACATGGGGCATTTCTTCTGGGTTTCCTTTGGCCAATCATCTTGTTTTTCCAGGCTCTGAGTCTGTATTTGGTTTATCTCAGAGTCCTCCCTTGTGTGCGTGCATATCTCTTAGCCAAGATGGATTCTAGCAAAGAGGCTTAAGGGTAGGTTGACATCACTCCCTTTCTGACCTTCACGGAGCATTTCTGTACATGTACAGTCGGGAAGGTCTCCTTGACTTCGCGAATGAGGAATATGTGGTCTCTTTTATCTGGGCAGGGCCCAGCCTCTCCTATTATCCTCCGGCTACTGTCTTCATCCTGGAGCATCTGCCCACAGGGGACAAACTCCAGCGGCTCAGCCTGGGGCCCATCTATCTCCTGCCTCATTATCATTAGGTGGATTGAATTAAGACTTTGCACCAGTCCTGGGCAAAGTCCTGCTGGCCCTTGGATTCCTTCCTCACTCTTCTCCTACTTGTTCCGAGCCACAGAGGGACTTCCCTGTGAAAGACGTATTCCCAGGTTCTTGAGTCAGCTGGTTTTCAGCAAGGTTCGGCCAATGGGAGATGAAGGAAGAAACTGGAAGGATGGAGGAAGGGAGAAGGAGAGTATTTCTCCCTTTCCCTGTGCATCTCATTCAGCATCCCAGACACCAACTCCCCAAGAGTCTCAAGGAATACAGCAGTGCCCCCTTATCTACAGGGGGTACGTTCCAAGACCTCCAGTGGGTGCCTGAAATTGGGATAGTACGAAACCCTATATATACTATGCTTTTTCCTATACATACGTACCTGTGATAAAGTTTAATTTGTAAATTAGGCACAGTAAGAGACTAACAACAACTAATAATAAAATAAAACAATTATAATAACATACTATAATAAAAGATATAAATGTGGTTTCTCTCTCTCAGAATATCTTACTGTACAAATTTAATGCCTTTTCCATTTTAACTAAGTACTTATCATTCACTGTGGCCATAACTTTTGCAGTTTGAGGTGGGACAGTAAAAGTAGCATGAATTTCTTTTTCCTTCTTCACAATTTCATGAATAGGACATACATTCTTAACATAGATCTTAGCAGCCTCAGCATACAATTTCTTTTCTTTCCTTATTAAGTCAAGACCTTTCAACTTTTCACTTAAAGGAAGCACTTACCGGCTTCTCTTTGGCATTTCCCAATTGTCAGCATCACTACTCTTGTCCTTTGGGACCATTATGAAGTAAAATCAGGGTCACTTGAACACAAGCACTACCATACTGCGGTAGTCGACTGATAACCCAGATGGCTACAAAGTGACTATCGGGAGGGATATCCTGCACAAAGGGATGTTTCAGGTCTTGGGTGGGACTGAGCAAAATGGCCTGAGATTTCATCATGCTACTCAGAACGGCAAGCAATTTAAAACTTATGAATTATTAATATACAAACAGCTCATACAGTTCAATATCAAAAAACCAAACAATCCATTGAAAAAGTGGGTGGAAACAGATATTTCTCCAAAGAAGACATACAGATGGCCAACAGGCACATGAAAAGATGTTCAACATCACTAATTATTAGAGAAATGCAAATCAAAACTACGAGGTATCACCTCACACTGATCAGAATGGCCATCATCAAAAAGTCTAAGAGGGACTTCCCTGGTGGCACAATGGTTAAGGATCTGCCTGCCAATGCAGGGGACACAGATTCGAGCCCTAGTCCGGGAAGATCCCACATGCCGCAGAGCAATGAAGCCCGTGTGCCACAAGTACTGAACCTGCGTTCTAGAGCCCATGAGCCACAACTACTGAGGCCCACGTGCCACAACTACCGAAGCCCGTGCACCTAGAGCCCATGCTCCGCAACAAGAGAAGCCACGGCAATGAGAAGCTCACACACCGCAAGGAAGAGTAGCCCACTCTCACCACAACTAGAGAAAGCCTGTGTGCAACAAAGACCCAACGCAGCCAAAAATAAATTAATTAATTTTTAAAAAGTCTACAAATAATAAACTCTGGAGAGGATGTGGAAAAAAGGGAACCCTCCTACACTGTTGATGCGAATGTAAATTGGTACAACCCCTATGGAGAACAGTATGGAGGTTACTTAAAAAACTAAAAATAGAGTTACAATATGATTCAGCAATCACTCGTGGGCATACATCCAGAAAAGATGAAAACTGCAATTCAAAAAGATACATGCACCCCAATGTTCATAGCAGCACTTTTTACAATAGCCAGGACATGGAAGCAACCAAAATGTCCATCAACAGATAAATGGATAAAGAAAATGTGGTATATATACATACAATGGAATATTACTCAGCCATAAAAAGGAATGAAATAATGTCATTTGCAGCAAAATGGATGGACCTAGAGATTATTATACTAAGTGAAGTAAGTCAAACAGAGAAAGACAAATATCATATGATATCACTTCTATGTGGAATCTAAGAAAATTATACAAATGAACTTACAAAACAGAAACAGATTCACAGACGTAGAAAACAAACTGGTTACCAAAGAGGATAGGGGGGGATAAATTAAGAGCTTGGGATTAACAGATATATAGTACTATATAAAAAATAAACAACAAGTACCTACTGTATAGCACAAGGAACTATATGCAGTATCTTGTAATAGCCTATAATGGAAAAGAATCTCAAAAAGAATTCATATATATATATAAAATATATGAATATATATTTGAATATATATATAAAATATATATAATAAATATAAATATAAAGTATATAGAATACACATTTATATATTTTATATTTATAAACATTTATATTTATATATATTAAATATATATATATATATATATAATCTGAATCACTTTGCTGTACACCTGAAACTAACTCACTTTGCTGTACACCTGAAACTAACACAATATTGTTAATCAACTCTATTTCAATTAAATAAAAATAAAACAACTCACAAATTGAAACTTCTCATTCATTATTTTCAGACTGCGGTTGACTGCAGGTAAACGAAACTGTGGAAAGTGGAACTGAGGATTTTGGGTGGAGATGGGGCTACTGTATCTCCATTCCTGCTAGACAGGTCTGCTAGGATTAATTTCCTTCCGGTAACTCTGGCCTCTGGTTTCCTCTGTTCTGCCAGCAGAGAGCCTTGCTGTTGTTTCTTGCTATTGCTCATCTTGAAATGTCTCATTTCCCCTCATCAGCTCTCACATCAACTGTGAAAGTGATTTTCTTCATTCAATTCTCCCTCTTTCAAATAATCATGACAAATTTATTTTCTGGGTCTATACGTATAAGAGATGGTTGTCTGTTACCTTTGCATGCAAATGACAATTTAGCATGGCACAGAATTCATGAGTTGCCCTGTGTTCATTTTTTTTAAACTCTGGAGCAGTGCTTCTCAGACTTCAGCATGCCTCAGAATCACCTAGAGGACTTACTGGTGCACAGATTTCTGGGCCCCACCTGCAGAGAACTGAAATCAGTGTCTATCGTAAGGCTCCCGAATTTGATATTCTAACAAGATTCAGGGAGCACTGAAGCTGCCAGTCTGCAGACCACACTTGAGCAGCACTGTTCTGAGAGTTCAAAATCTCCTTCAAAAATTCCTGTGCTTCTTTTCCTTTCACTGCCTGCCACATGCTCTTAAATAGTGGCAATGTGTTTTGACTCCGCCTTCAACTTGCTCAAAAATAAATGACCTGTTAGCTATTTTTTTTTTAAATCTGTGAGGGGTTGCTAGGGAAAATATTTGGTTTCTGAATAGACAAAGTTTTCTAAACAATTAGTTAAAATTTTTGCTCATTTAGGTGGGTTATAAGGAAGGTTTTACTTTTTAAAATGTTTTCAGGGGCTTCCCTGGTGGTGCAGTGGTTGAGAATCTGCCTGCCAATGCAGGGGACAGGGGTTCGAGCCCTGGTCTGGGAGGATCCCACATGCCATGGAGCAATTGGGCCCGTGAGCCACAACTACTGAGCCTGCGCGTCTGGAGCCTGTGCTCCGCAACAAGAGAGGCCCGCGCACCGCAATGAAAAGTGGCCCCTGCTCACCGCAACTAGAGAAAGCCCTCACACAGAAACGAAGACCCAACACAGCTATTAATTAATTAATTAATTAATTAATTTAAAAAAAAAGATTAAAATGTTTTCAGGAACTTTTATTTCCTACTTTAAAAATAACTCATGCATACTGGAGAAAATGAGGAGAGCATAGAAAACAGAAAAACAGGAAATAAAAACTGCCCATTACTTTTGCACAGCAAAGGAAATCATAAACAAAATGAAAAGACAATGGAACAGAGAAAGACTGGAAGAAGATATTTGCAAATGATGCAACCAAGAAGGGCTTAATTTCCAAAATATACAAACAGCTCATACAACTCAATATAAAAAAAAATAGACAATCCAATTGAAAAATTGGCAGAAGACCTAAATAGACATTTCTGCAAAGAAGACATACAGATGGCCAATAGGCACATGAAAAGATGCTCTTCATCGCTAATTATTAGAGAAATTCAAATCAAAACTACAATGAGGTACCACCTCACACCAGTCAGAACGGCCATCATTAAAAAGTCTACAAACTCAAAACTACAATGAGAAATCACCTCACACCAGTCAAAAGAGCTCTCATCAAAAAATTCACAAACCATAAATGCTGGAGAGGGTGTGGAGAGAAGGGAACCCTCCTATACTGTTGGTGGGAACGTAAATTGGTACAGCCACTATGGAGAACAGTATGGAGATTCCTTAGTAAACTAAAAATAAAACTACCATATGATCTTGCAATCCCACTTCTGGGCATATATCCAGAGAAAAACATGGTCCGAAGGGATACATGCACCCCAATGTTCATTGCAGTACTGTTTACAATAGCCAAGACATGGAAGCACCCATTGACAGAGGAGTGGATAAAGAAGATGTGGTACATACATACAATGGAATATTACTCAGCCATTTAAAATAATGAAATAACACCATTTGCAGCAACAAGGATGGACCTAGAGATTGTCATACTGAGTGAAGTAAGTCAGACAGAGAAAGAGAAATACCGTATAACTTATATGAGGAATCTAAAAAGAAATGAAACAAATGAACTTATTTACAGAACAGAAACAGACTCACAGACTTAGAGAATGAACTTATGGTTACCAGAGGGGAAGGGTGGGGGGAAGGGATAGTTAGGGAGTTTGGGATTGACACGTCGTACACAGTGCTATATTTAAAATAGACAACCAACAAGGACCTACTATATAGCACAGGGAACACTGCGCAATATTATGTAACAACCTAAATGGAAAAGAATTTTAAAAAGAATAGATATGTGTATATGTATAACTGAATCACTTTGCTGTACACCTGAAACTATCACAACACTGTTAATCAACTATACTCCAATATAAAATAAAAAGTTTTTAAAAAGTCTACAAAAAAATAAATGTTGGAGAGGGTATGGAGAAAAGGGAACCCTCTTACACTGTTTATGGGAATATAAATTGGTACAGCCATTACAGAAAACAGTATGGAATGTCTTCAAAAAACTAAAAATAGAGTTACCATATGATACAGCAATCCCACTCCTGGGCATATACTCAAAATTCATGCACCCCTATGTTCACAGCAGCACTATTTACAATGGTCAAGACATGGAAACAACCTAAATGTCCAACAACAGATGAATGGATAAAGAAGATGTGGTATAAATATAAATATATATATATATATATATATGTATGTATGTATAAATAAAATGAAATATCACTCAGCCATAAAAAAGAATGAAATAATGCCATTTGCAGCAACATGGTGGACCTAGAAATTATCATACTAACCAAAAAAAGTCAGAAAGAGAAAGGAAAATACCATATGATATCACTTATATGTGGAATATAAAATACGACACGAACATATCTATGAAACAGAAACAGACTCAGAGACATAGAGAACAGACTTGTGGTTGCCAAGGAGGAGAGGGCGTGGGGGAGGGAAGGACTGGGAGGAGTTTGGGATTAGCAGATGCAAAGTAGTATTAATAGGATGGATATACAACAAAGTCCTACTGTATAGCACAGGGAATTATATTCAATGTCCTGTGATAAACTATAATGGAAAAGAATATATATATTATATATATATATATACACACACACACACATATACATTAACTGAGTCACTTTGCTGTACAGCAGAAATTAACACAACATTGTAAATCAACTATACTTCAGTTAAATTTTTTTTAAAAAGAAAAATCAATTGCCCATTGCTCACTATCTGGAAGTAAATAATCCTAACATTTTTGTCCACTTCCTTTCAATATTTTCCTTAACTTATTGAGAGAAAATTATACAATTCAATTTTGATCTTACATTTTTCATAGAAAATTTTATTTTCCAAGTCAAGTGGAGAGATCTGGCAGGAATATAACTCTATTTACATGGCATGACCAAAAGTTTATTTGATTATACCTATTGTTCAGTGTAATTACTAATAGTGCCTTTTTTTTTTTTTTTCTTAACACTCAAACATTTTTTACTGGGAGTACAGGGGAATAAAGCTGGAGGGAAGAGTAGAGGTTAACTGTGGGTGGGGGGTTAAAGGAAGTCAAAATAAATTTGATTAAACCAATAAAAGTAAAGCTTTCTGTATTATTTAATGTTTGAAGTTACCAAAAGAAAAGTGAAATGTAACTTAACTAGAAAATTTTGGAAGGGAGAGGAGAGAGAAGTGGTGAAGTGAGTTAAATCCTTATCTTGGATGTTACCCCACAGGAAACAACGGCACCAGATGAGTAATGCGAGGTATTCTATAAAACTGTTCTTGCAAAAGCTCTATTGTCACCACACCCTCTCACTGGCACTTTGGGATTATTGTCTAATCTGCATCTAGACCGCAGAACCTCTGCCACAGTTACTGCAGAATAATCGGCATCTCCACCTACAGATTGGCCAGAAATTACCACCACCTCAAACTGTGAATTTCTTCTATGTTTTACATAAGCAGTATGCCGGCTTGGTGAAAACTAGGTCACACATGGGTTCCCTGCTGCAAGAGAGTCTGGAAAACGTAGGTTTGCTTTTCTTTTATAGACTTCTAGCTTCTGTCATACAGGAAGGCAATAGAGGGTGGTGGCGCTCATGTTGAGTGAACTGATTTGCAGAGTTTGCCGTAATCTACCTGCTTAAATAACACCTGTAGACAGTACTTTTAAAAGTTTTCTGTACCCTGACATTTCACCACAGAGCCTTATAATAAACTCCCATCATCAAAACAAACAAAAAACCCCCAAAAGTACAAATAATGAATATACACAAATAGAAAATTCATAGTATAGAGGGCATAAAATAAAAGCTAAAAGCTGCTTATTATAACTCCTTTCCACCCCCCACTTCCTGGATGAGTTATCTACTGCCGAGTAACAAATTACCCCCAAAATATAGCAACTTAACAAAACATTTATTATCTCAGTTTCTGTAGGTCAGAAACCTAGGCGCTGCTTAGCTGGCTGTCTCTGGCTCTAAGTCTCTTGGGTTGTAGTCAAGCTGTTGACAGGACTTCACGTCATCTAAACACTCAGCTGGGGGAAGATCTTCCAACTCACTCACGTGGTTGTTGGCAGCATTTAGCCCCTCACAGGCAATGGACTGAGGATCTCAGTTCCTCATGGCTGTTGGCTTCAGGCCGCCCTCAGGTCCTTGCCACGTGGGCTCTGCTTAGGGCAGCCCACATCACAGCCACCAGCTTCCCTCCTGGTGAGCAAACAAGAGAGAAAGCAAGAGAAAACAGCAAAGATGGAAGCCACCTTCTTTCTATAACTTCATGCAAGTGACATCCGTCACTTCTGCTGAATTGTGGTAAGTCACCACTTTCAGTCTACACTCAGCCTACACTAGAGATAAGTCAACACGTTCAATCTACACTCAAGAGGAGGGGATAACACAAGGGTGTGAATCCCAGGAGGTACCTCATCTTAGAGGACACCCATCACAACTCATTTGTGCCCTGCCCACAACTCTCTCCCCCCAAAGTAACCACTGCTAACAGTTTCTTATGATTCCTTTCAGGGGAAAAAAGAAACAATTGGATTTCAATCAATTTTCCAAAATTAACCTGGAAGTGTTCTAACAGTTACTGCTAAGATTTAAATGTCAACCATTCCTCAGTGGCATAAAAGTCATCCTCTTAGCCAAAGAGACCAGATGAGCATTGAAACTCACAGCCTGTGTTCAGCAAAAAAAGGTAAACAGTACGGCGATTGTGACGTGGTGAAAGTGCCTGGAACGTGTGTTTACATTTTCACAAATGAAGAAAAAAAATCAACCACAGAACATATGGGCAATTGCCTCAGAAGAAGTTTATGAAAAATAAACTTGTTCAGAAAATGCCTCCAGCTCTGTCTCCACAGAGCTGACAGAGAAGCAGGGCGATGCTTCCATGATACAGGTTAACCTAACACACAAATAACAACGACCGTGTCTGCTCCTCCCTGGTACCACCTCTGGCCTCACTCAGAACTCATGGCCAGCCCAGCAAAAGTGATATTACTAACCCCCTCAGAGATGAAGAAACTGTGGCTGTGACATGTAAGTGACTCGCCCAAGTTCCGACCCAAGGGTCTTTGCTTTCAATGCCTTTGCTCTTCCCACTTCATTCAATGCCTGAGGTCTGTTTTAACCTCTCCCCACCTTTACTGATGCCCACACTATTCCACAGCTTAACTAAGCAGACCCAGCTACAAGCTGCCTTGGGGATAGTTTCCCTCTATCAGAAGGACATCTTTCAGCTGTCACCTGCCATCCCCTCTCTCCTATGTGAATAGGGATTCTGAAAATCAGAACATATGATTCTCATCTGGTTCCACTCTATCTAGATCAGTGATGCCTCACAAGGTCTTTTTTTCTTACAGAAGCCAGCAAATATTTAGAAATCATTCTCAAGCTGTGTACACTGCAGCAGGACACTGGATGCTGGCTTTTGTCCTATTTGAATTTAAATTAAGAAAACAACTAAAAATAGATGTAAGTCTCAGCTATTTGGGGAAGAAAATTATACAACAAATTAACACTTGTAGACAATGTCCAATATGATGAATAAAACATGTAATTATGTTAGGGAGACTGCTGGGAATTAGAAAGTACTAGATGCTATCTGATTTAGAAATTTGAGCTACAGCTATCGTAAAATCTGAAGTGTTAAATACCCCTTCAGGATTAAGCACTCATCAAACAAATATTTATTGACCTTAGCACCAGGGACAAAAAAAATGCAAAGATAAATAAAAGCATTTTGGGGATTCTAGAAGTGGCAGAATGAGAAATGATCATATAAAAATAATTACAGTACTGTTAAGGGGGCATCTATTCCCCAATTCGTACATTTTCACGTGGAACTCCCATTAGGCAACACTAGGCTTTTCTCCACCTCTCTCCTTCCCCCTTCACTGGTACCCAGGCTAAGGGTGAATTATCTGATGGAGAGTTTGGAAGAGGAAAATGGACTTGCCTCCCTGCTTCTCTCTCTCTCTCTCCCCTCACCCCACTGCTACTCTTAAGCTCTCTGACACTCTGCTTAAAGGAAACATGGTAGGGTTTTTGCCCATATGGAAGTAGTTTCACTCAGACAGGAAAGTGTAGTCATAAGCCAATATGACCACACAACTTAAGTTTCATCTTCCAAGATACAGTTTTCTATCAGTAAATGGGGCTGAGATTATATATATATATAATATATACCTTATATGTATATATTTATATATAAATTACATATATTTTTACAGTTTCATGAAATTTTATTTTTGTATACAATCATGTAACGAGTCGTGTTAACATCACATTTCCATCATGAAGCTGATATTTTGATCTTCATCTCACATCTTCTATGTGTCTCTCTTAGAACTAGGCAAGAGAGAGAGATGTTACTTACTGTAACACTTCAAACTCCAAGAAAACAGGATATGTGTATAGTATATTGTAAGTACAACAAGCGCTGCAGGACACTGAGGAGATACCATCTCTTCCCATTGGATATCTAAGGACCTCACAGCACAGTCACTGGGGCAAAATACTGAAGTATCTGGACTTATTAAGGCAAAGAAGGCAGGAAAGAACATGCTAGAAAAGATAATACAGAAAATTACTCTGCATGAAAATGTGTGTCACAGTAGGAAAACGGAAGATAGTCTCTGTGGTCTCAGGGTATGAAGAGTTGTGGAGAGAGGGAAAGCGGAGCTGAGGTCACATTATGTGGATGGAGAGCTCTCTACAGATTTCTGCACCCCAATCCCAGGATTCAGTGCCTCTGGGATGGAGACCACTATTTGCTGTTTTAAAAACTACTCCTGATGCTTTAGATGCACGATCAGCTTCAGGAAGCCCTGTCTTGCAGACTATAAAGTATGAACTTCATCCTATTAGTAATAAGAAGCCGTCAGAGGATGCTGACTTCAAACATCTGTAGCAAGATAACTCCGCTGGGCAGTGTGAAGGCAAAAATAAATGAGAGAAGCTACAGCCACAGTGGTTGGAAAGAGAAAAGGTGGGGTTGATCCTAGGTATATTTTGGAGGAAGGGGAGACAGGGCTGAGTGACCAGATAAGAGGGGAAAGGACGCACTTGCTGGAGAAGGGGGAAGAGGTAGAAATGACTGGAGGATTCTAATTTGTCTCAGCAGAAGTGGAGAGGTGCCTGCAGGGAGTATTTGTCCCATAATCCTTACGTCTCTCTCCATCCTTCTACTCACCCATCCACATGAAAGGAAGAGTGGCTGATCGTATTGGTCAGTCTGATGCACTTTGGACCATGCTTCTCTACTGGGTTAGGTCACTGCACTGAACAGCGCTGCATGTTGCCCCTGTTCTCTGTTCCACTGTGCCTTGGTGAGTAAAGCAGACACACCCATTTCTCTAGGGGCTGTTTGGAGAAAAGAGCCTTTTAGATTCAGGAGAGAAAAACAGGTGGAAGAGGTCCTGCTTGATTTTCCCAATCTAAGCCACAGTCTCCAATTCAGTTTTAAGGATTTGAAGTGGGGAATCAGGGTAACTGACCCCAGTTCATTCTGGAAAGACCTAAGTCATGTTGTATCCTGTCTAGTTTAGCCTTTGTCCTAAATATTTCTGTTTTAAAGTAGTAGTATTAGTAGTTACATTAAAATAAGCTGGGGTGAATTTGGTAGACTCACACTCTGTACTTCTATCTGCTGCCATGGTTTCATCTAGGAATGAGTGATTTGTGGGAACAATGAGCATAGTTTTCATATTAATGTAACAGGGGAAAACAAATCTGACCCATATTGGATCTGTTTCTTTTACTTTAACCTTTGTATACTATTGCTTTTTCTACAAGTTAATCACTAAAGGGATGTTGCCTAGAGCTTAAAGTATGCATAATGGCCCTCTGGGAACCCTGCCTCCCATGCCTGAGCTTAAGCTAAAATGTCTTTGTTTAGCTCACCGGAAACATCCTGACCAGGCCCACCTGTAAATGGCTTCAGGAAAGAAGAAATTAACACATCCCCTCTGGAGTCTGGCCGAACCAGGAAATAACTTGTAACAACTTACTGCCCTTTTTACTTTACCTCCCCACCTTCCCCTCTTTGCTCTATAAAAGAAACTAGCATCCAAACCTACGCAAGACGGTTCTTTGGGACACTAGTCCATCATCTTCTCAGTCTGCTGGCTTTCTGAATAAAGTCGCCATTCTTTGCCCCAACAACTTGTCTATTTATTGGCCTGCTGGGCAGCGAACAGTACAAGCTTGGACTCTGTAACAACTGCCTTAGAGAGACATTGCAGGAGGAAGGGTATTCCTTCCTGGTTCCAGTGTGGCTCACTCCTAGAGAGCAGACTTTGTTTCTTCACTTTCTTCATGCTAGGTGCCTACACCATACCACCTTCTCTAGCCTTTGTTTGCTACTTGCTTTCTGAATCTCTCAACTCAGGCAGTAGCGGTGTAGCCACAGAGAGTGTAGACCTGTGTCCTAGCTGAGGTTGCTGCTCCCTGCACCATCCTCTCAGCCCCAACTATGGGCACACATGTGGTCCCAAGGAGCTGGTCATCTAGTGAGCTGGCTGCCTGATCTTTATCCCACCCATGAGCCATGAACCCCCAGCCCAAGCCATACACATAGGTGCACCAGACTCCTGCAGAGGCTGGCTGCTTCAGCTCCCAGTATGGCAACAACTGCAGCAGTGCCCTGACTCCCGGTGCGTACCCTAATGCTCTTTGGGTATCTGCCCACGAGCCTTGGCTCAGCTTTGCCCTGGAAAGTTGTTTCTGTGGCCCTCTGGATTCAAACACCATGTAGGCCAGGCCTTGCTCCTGCAGCCTTATCCAGACTCTGCCCACCCGTCCACCTGCCTTGACCCATGTGCACACAGAGGGTGGTTCTTGACTGCCCAGCGCCTGGGACCAACTCTGTCCCAGGCAACCCAGTAAACTTCTCTACCATCCACACCCTCTTCAATGAATTCTGAGCCTAGACTTGGGAATGGGGCCTCTTCCAAGTTTATTCTTCCCTATCTATTTTTCCTCCATCCTTTAGATGTCACTTACATCTTCAAAGTAATTCTCCTGTCATAGCTTAATAACTGTTCACATTAAATCATGAGTAGGAAAAGTTTTTTTGCAAAGAGCCAAATAGTAAATATTTTACACTCTGTAGACCATACAATCTCTGTGACTACTCACCCCTACAGTTATAATGCAAAAGCAGCCATAGAAAATATACAAACGAACTGGAATGACCATGTTGCAATAGCACTTTATTTTACAAAACTAACTTTACTGTGGGTTGTCATCATTTCACAAATCATCAGATTGCACACCTTAACCTTACACAATGTTTTCTGTCAATTATACCTCAATAAAGCTGACAAGAGAAAAGCAAGCCTGAACTTGACCCCCGGGGCACCGTTTGCTGACCCCAAATTTAATACCCCTTAAGTTTAATAATTTAAAGAAGTATTAAACTTCTTTAAATTACTGTGCAGGTTCTTCTATTTGGCCCAAGTTCAACTTTGAAAATTGAGGCAGAAGCTGGCAGTGCTCTTCTTGCATCTTCTCAGTTAATGCACCTGCCAGTAAGTGCATATGTGTCAGTAGACTGCTTTCAGGCTGGTCTAACGCACTCTGCTCAAGAACACAAGGCCAGAAGTGCCTGGGGCACTATGCTCAGAGGTACCGAACAATCAGTAATTAACGGGAATAGAGGTATAAATACCCCAGCTCCTGGCCCCTTGGCTGGGATAATTCTGAGGCATGTGTTTTACAGTCATCCTTCGAGCTCCCCACAAGACTAAGCCACCAAGTCAGCTGGCTTAGGAACAAACCTATTAGTGCATACCTTCTTTTTCCTGTATTACTTTCCCACTCTCCTGATGGTTTCCTGAGCCTCCAAATAAATCATGCACTCAATGCTAGCCTCAGTGTCTGCTTCTGGGTGAATCCAACTAGGAAAGAAATTTTTTTCTGGAATAATGTAAATACGACTCTTGATGCAACAGAGTCATGGTAAAAAACAATGTTCTTACTAAATTAAGAAACCTGTGCAGCATATAGTTCACAACTGCATTCAAACACCTTGCAATCAAAATAGCAGCTGTACTTGTCAAATTTTTAAAATACTTTTATATTTATCACTACAACTGAACTGCATTTTTTTCTTTTTTTGGTGGAAGCTGAGCCTGGAAACTAAAAACACTGATGAAAAGCAATACAAGTCTTTGTCTACTGCCTATCATCAACTGAGTTTAGAGATGTTTGAGCCTTTGAAAAATTACTTTGTGAGTCAAATTCAGAGTGCTGCAAATGGTATTAAACTTTTGCATAACTGAGTAATCTAAAGTTTGTTTGCACTGTATTCAAAATGTTAAACAATTGTAGTCCTCAAAACCTCAACATTCAACCTTTTTTTTTTCTAATTGCAGTTTGAAAGCAGCACTTGCAGACAGGAAGCTGTTGACATGTATCCCTACTAAAGCTACAGAGGAACTGAACAAATTAACAATGATAGGGCAAAGGGGATGTAAGATTTAATATTCAGTTTCTATAAATATACTTTGGAATATCTTATTTTGTAGGTAGTAGACTCTATCAATTCTGCAGCATCTAAATTTGATTATTATTTGTAAGAACCATAGATACAAATTACTGAGTTTTTCTGATGAAAATTAATTTTGACAGGTAGCAAAAGAAAAAACAGATTAATTGAACTACATCAAAATTTAAAACTTCGATGCATTGAAGGATACAATCAACAAAGTAAGAAGGCCACTCAAAGAATGGGAGGAAATATTTGCAAATCATGTATCTGATAAGAGGTTAATATCCAGACTATATAAAGCACTCCTACAACTCAACAACAACAAAAACAACCCAATATTAAAATGGGCAAAACACTCAAATAGACATTTCTTAATATATACAAATGGCCAAAAAGCACATGAAAAGATGTTCAACATAATTAATCAATAGGGAAATGCAAACTCCAACCACAATAAGATACCACCTCTCATACCTATTAGGACAGCTACTTTCAGAAACAAAATAACAAGTGTTGGTGAGGATATAGTAAGATTGGAACACTTATGTACTGTTTGTGGGAGTATAAAATGGTACAGCCTCTATGGAAAACAAAGTGGCAGTTCCTCAAAAAATTTAAAATGGAACTACTCTATGATCCAGCAACTCCAATTTTGGGTATATACTCAAAAGAATTTAAAGTAGGAACTTCAAGACATATTTGCACTCCTATGTTCATAACAGCATTAGTCCCAATAGTCAAAAGGTGGAAGCAAACCAAGTATCCATTGGTGGATGAATGGCTAAACAAAATGTGGTATATACATACCTTAAAAAAGTAGTAAATTCTGACACATGGTACAACATGGATGAACCTTGAGGGCACTGTGCTAAGTGAAATAAGGCCGTCATAAAAGGATAAATATGATCCCACTTGTATGACTTATTTGTAGAGTAGTCAAATTTATAGAGCCAGAAAGTAGGATGGGGTTACCAAAGTCTGGAGGGATGGGAGAGTGGGGAGCTATCATTTCATGGTACAGAATTTCAGTTTTGCAAGATGAAATGAGTTCTACAGGTGGATGTTGGTGATGGTTACATAACAACGTGAATGTACTTAATGCTACTGAACTTTACACTTAAAATGGTTCAGACGGTAAATTTTATGTATGTTTTACCACAATTTAAAAATGCCCAGGGGACTTCACTGGTGGCGCAGTGGTTAAGAATTCACCTGCCAATGCAGGGAACACAGGTTCAAGCCCTGGTCCGGGAGGATCCCACATGCCATGGAGCAACTAAGTCCGTGTACCACAACTACTGAGCCTGCGTTCTAGAGCCTGCGAGCCACAACTACTGAACCCACGTACCACAACCACTGAAGCTCATGTGCCTAGAGCCCACGCTCTGCAACAAGAGAAACCACCGCAAGGAGAAGCCCACGTACCACAATGAAGGGTAGCCCCTGCTCGCCACAACTAGAGAAAGCCCACGTGCAGCAACAAAGACCCAACGCAGCCAAAAATAAAGACATTAAAGAAAAAAAATTTTAAATGCCCCCAAAATTCTGAAAGAAACCTTGAATGGAAGCAAAAGATAAGACCTGCGAAAATATTTGGGCTGAAATATTTACAAATTTCAATATAAAGGAAATTAGAATTTAACATATTCCCCTTTTAGCAGAATTTGTCCTACACTTACTTGCATGTTAGTACCTGTAAAGATAACATTTTCTTAATTATAGATTATAGCATGTAGAAAAGAGCCAAGTGAAGGTGTGAGCAGTTTTAAATTTACTAACCATAAAATGCGCATTTGAAGCTGATTACTGGCAATTTTTTGAAAAAAAATTTAAATCATTTAAAAAAGGTTTTCTTAGTCTCTTCAGGAAGTGGTGTTGGGAAAGTTGGACAGTTGCATGTAAATCAATGAAGTTATTAGAACACACCCTAATTCTGTACACAAAAATAAACTCGAAATGGCTTACACACTTAAATGTAAGACATGACACCGTAAAACTCCTAGAAGCGAACAGAGGCAAAACATTCTGTGACATAAATCGTACCAATGTTTTCTTAGGTCAGTCTCCCAAGGCAACAGAAATAAAAGCAAAAATAAACAAATGGGACCTAATCAAACTTACAAGCTTTTGTACAGCAAAGGAAACCCTA
Source organism: Eschrichtius robustus (assembly GCF_028021215.1). Classification (NCBI taxonomy): domain Eukaryota; kingdom Metazoa; phylum Chordata; class Mammalia; order Artiodactyla; family Eschrichtiidae; genus Eschrichtius; species Eschrichtius robustus. Next base: position 14,776,460 of record NC_090831.1, read on the forward strand.
AACAAAATAAAAAGTCAACCTATGGACTGGGAGAAAATATTTGCAAATGATGTGACCAACAAGGGCTTGATTTCCAAAACTTACAAACAGTTCATACAACACAATAACAAAACAAACAACCCAATCGAAAAATGGGCAGAAGACCTAAACAGACATTTCTCCAAAGAAAACATACAGATAGCCAACAGGCACATGAAAAGATGATCAACATGGCTAATTATTAAAGAAATGCAAATCAAAACTACAATGAGGGGACTTCCCTGCTGGCACAGTGGTTAAGAATCCGCCTGCCAATGCAGGGGACACAGGTTCAAGCCCTGGTCCGGGAAGATCCCACATACCGCAAAGCAACTAAGCTCTAGAGCCCGTGAGCCACAACTACTGAGCCCACGTGCCACATCTACTGAAGCCCATGCGCCTAGAACCCGTGCTCCGCAACAAGAGAAGCCCCTGCTCGCCGCAATTAGAGAAAGCCTGAGCAGAGCAATGAAGACCCAATGCAGCCAAAAATAATAAATTAAAAATTTTAAAAAAACTACAATGAGATATCACCTCACACCAGTCAGAACGGCCATCACCAAAAGTCTACAAACAATAAATGCTGGAGAAGGTGTGGAAGAAGGGAAACCCTCCTACACTGTTGGTGGGAATGTAAATTGGTAAAACTGTGGAAAACAGTATGGAGGTTCCTCAGAAAACTAAAAATAGAGTTGCCATATGATGCAGCAATCCCACTCCTGGGCATATATCCAGAGAAAACCATAATTCAAAAAGATACATGAACTCAAGTGTTCACAGCAGCACTATTCACAATAGTCAAGACATGGAAACAATCTAAATGTCCATCGACAGACGAATGGATAAAGAAGATGTGGTACATATATACAGTGCAATATTACTCAGCCATAAAAAAGAATGAAATACTGCCATTTGCAGCAACATGGATGGACCTGGAGATTATCATACTAAGTGAAGTAAGTCAGAAAGACAAATACCATATGGCATCGCTTATATGTGGGTGTTAAAAAAAAAAGATACAAATGAACTTATTTGCAAAACAGAAATAGACTCACAGACAAAGAAAACAAAGTTATGATTACCAAGGGTGAAATTGGGGGGGCAAGAGGGCTAAATTAGGAATTTGAGATTAACAGATACATACTACTATACATAAAATAGATAGGGACTTCCCTGGTGGCGCAGTGGTTAAGGGTCTGCCTGCCAATGCAGGGGACACGGGTTTGAGCCCTGGTCCAGGAAGATCCCACATGCCGCGGAGCAACTAAGCCCATGCACCACAGCTACTGAGCCTGCGCTCTAGAGCCCACAAGCCACAACTACTGAGCCCATGTGCCACAACTACTGAAGCCCGCACACCTAGAGCTCATGCCCTGCAACAAGAGAAGCCACCACAATGAGATGGCCACGCACCTTAACAAAGAGTAGCCCCCGGTCGCCACAACTAGGGAAACCCCGCAGGCAGCAACAAAGATCCAACGCAGCCAAAAATAATTAAAAAATAAATAAAATAAAATAAAATAGATAAACAGCAGGGACCTACTGTATAGCACAGGGAACTATATTCAGTATCTTGTAATAACCTATAATGGAAAAGAATCTGAAAAAGAATATATACATATATATGTATAACTGCATCACTTTGCTGTACACCTGAAACATTGTAAATCAACTATACTTCAATAAAAAAATAAAAAAATAAATTTTTCAGAAAAATATCAGTGAGAAAGAGATATGGCTGAGAAGCCGATCAAAGTAAGTGAATAGGTACCAAGAATAATTATTTTGTTTACCTTATTTCAAATGCTTAATATAAACAAGCTTTCATAAAATTTGCTTTAATGTACATGGAAACATTACTTTCATTTTGTAGAAAGTATTTTGTTTTTAAAAATAGTTTTTAATAGGACTATTTTATAAGCCTATCAACATCATAACATCAGTTGAGGGTCAATTAATAAATATTTCAAATCATATAATTCATTCTTAGCAGAGTTTCTTGGTCTCAAAAATATTTAGGTTTAGATGATAAATGGTATACTTAGTTGTTTATAAAGTTGGTATGTTCCCCATCTGGTTGTCGATCCTCAGTCCCTCCACAGAGCACACTGGAGGAAGGAAGGAGAAGCAGTGGGTCATGAACCGTGATTCACGGGTGCCCAGCCACGTGAGGACACCCTCAAAAGCAGCATTCGAAGACCAGTGTACTTCAGGGAAAAGCCAGGTCTCATTGTGCCGCTGTGCAAGCCGATGGCGTGGCTCAGGCTGGTATGAGATTATTGGGAAATGAGATTCTTTTAGTTCCATTTAAGGCTGACTTCAGAACAGCCAGTGCTTCCAACAGGCTTTTAGGCAGCTGTGGGGAGAATGCTGTTTTGCTCTCACAGCTTGTTTTCTCCTTTAATCTGTTTCGCAGCAAGGACAGCATAGAGGGACGGTATGTCTCTGAAGAAAGCATCTACATTCCACATATGCCTCAGGGGCCTCTGGTTCACAACCTCTGAGCATAGGCAGGTGGCTCTGGATCCATATTCCCAGACTATGTATCCAGAGCTAAGAAGGGAGCCATGGCGTGACTAACATCTTGGATTCATACAGTCTGTGAAGTTCCTTGGATTCACCACCTCCTCACCATGTATCAACTTAATTTTGGGTTGCTAATTATATACCTTTAATTCAGTTCAGCATTTCGTGACCCAAACACTGGTTTCAATCACAGTGGGTGATGGAATTTCTCTTACCAATAACTAGACAAAAATGTCTGAGGAACTTATAATACAAGACTACGTTACCTAAGTTAAGGCAGATTCTGATAGACTGTATTATTGTCGGCCACATATTCTAGCTTTCCTTCCTTAGATGCTTCTTGCAAGAGTTATAAATTCTTACACAGTTGAATTCAGGAGTGGCCATGTGACTTGCATTAATCAATGAAATAAGGGCAGAACTAATGTGTTACTTCTAAGCAGAAGTTTTAAGAGCCAGTATGTGGCTTCTCCATGTCCCTCTTCTCTCTGCCACAGCAACTGGCAATATTTCAGGTAGAGGCTACTCTGCTAGTCTGGTCCCAGAATGAAGACGACATGGAGCAAAACCATAGCAATGTGTCACAATAAGTAGATAATATGAGTGAAAATTCAAACTTTATCATTGTAAGTCACTAAGATCTGGAGTTGTTTGTTACTACAGCATAACTTAACCTATCCTGACTAATGCATGATTATCAATAAACTCAAAGGCTAGAAATAAAATCTAGGTGTGCCTGGACATTTTGCTTACGAGAATCCCAGGGAAGAACAGGATGAAAAACACAGTAAATGCAAGCCAGGTAGGACCTCAATAATGTAGTCCTGGCCTGGGTTAGACGTTGGGGTAATGGGAGGATGCTTCCTGGCTAAAATTGCCTCATTTAGACAGAAGAGTAAAGATGGGCATGATCCGTTTGAAAAATAGGTGTTGTAATAGACTCAGAACTTGGTACATTTATATTTCTTATTGTGGAGAACCCCAGAAGATAGATTATAGATGACTGTCTTAGGAAAACATAGGTTTAAGCTCAAAAGCAAAGAAAAGGAATGAAAAGCACTCTGGTCTAGTGCACAGTTTTTGTCCTCATGTGCTAGAGCGGAAACAGGACCACCATACGAGCTGGTTAGATTTTAAACTCAGCTGGGTTTGCTTGAAGAGAGTAGGAAATAGTAGAAGGAATCTGGGCTCTAGAGAGTTATCCCACTATTGTAAGAAAAGACGCATCAAAAAAAACAGCTTTCTACTGCTACAGAATGCACACAAGTTAATCTAAGACTAGAATTTAAGAATTTGATACCAACAGCTCATACAAATCAATATCAAATCAAAACAAAACAACCCAATCAAAAATTGGGCAGAAGAACTAAATAGACATTTCTCCAAAGAAGACATACACATGGCCAACAGGCACAAGAAAAGATGCTCAACATCACTAATTATTAGAGAAATGCAAACCAAAACCATGATGAGGCATCACCTCACACCAGTCAGAATGGCCATCATCAAAAAGAACACAAACAATAAATGCTGGAGACGGTGTGGAGAAAAGGGAACCGTCCCACACTGTTGGTAGGAACGTAAGTTGGTGCAGCCACTGTGGAGAACAGTATGGAGGTTCCTTAAAAAAACTAAAAATATGATATGATCCAGCAATCCTACTCCTGAGCATATATCCAGAAAAGATGAAAACTCTAAAAGATATATGCACCCAAATGATCATTGCAGCACTATTCACAACAGCCAAGACATGGAAGCAACCTAAGTGTCCACCAACAGATGAATGGATAAAGATGTGGTATATATATATACAATAGAATACAACTCATAAAAAGAGTAAAAAGAATGAAATAATGCCATTTGCAGCAATGTGGATGGACCTAGAGATTATCATACTGAGTGAAGTCAGTCAGAGAAAGAGAAATATTACACTTATATGTGGAATCTAAAAAATAATACAAATGAATTTATTTACAAAGCAGAAACAGACTCACAGACATAGAAAACAATCTTATGGTTATCAAAGGAGAAAAGGAGGTGAGGGAGGGATCAATTAGGGGTATGAGATTAACAGATACACATCACTCTATATAAAACAGATAAACAACAAAGATTTACTGTATAGTACAGAGAACTATATTCAATATCTTGTAATAGCCTATAATGGAAAATAATCTGAAAATATATATAACTGAATCACTTTGCTGCACACCTGAAACTAATACAGTATTGTTCTGTTTTCATTGAAATACAGTTGATTTACAATGTTGTGTTAATTACTGCTGTACAACAAAGTGACTCAGTCATACATATATATATACATTCTTTTTTTATATTCTTTTCCATTATGGTTTATCACAGGATACTGAATATAATCTTCTGTGCTATGCAGTAGGACCTTGTTGTGTATCCATTCTCCATATGAAAGCTCACATCTGCTCACCCCAACCTCCCACTCCAACCCTCCCCCAACTCCCTCTCCCGTGGCAACCACCAGTCTGTTCTCTATGTTCGTGATTCTGCTTCATAGATAGGTTCATTTGTAGCACAATACTGTAAGTCAACTATATTTTGATAAAAAAGTTGATGCCTTGCTTTGCTGTTTCTACAGTGATAACTCCTCATGGAGCAATGGGGGCCCCATCTGGTGCCCTGGTAAGGATCAGGTAGGAGAGAACAGCGAGACAGAGGAAACACCTTAGCTAATGCTTTATAATACATCCCCTCCCCACATCTATTAACACAGTGGCACTTCTGTCATCCTCCTGCTATTCTACCTCGTGGGTACGGTTTCAGCACATGCAGGGGTGTGACTAGTAGGGCAGATTTAGGGAATCCTATGCCTGGTCATCTAACTCACAACATGCACATAACTGAATATCCCTCAACCGACTAGAGCGGTGAGCACGAGTGACTGGTATTTCTACAGGCACTTTTCCAAGAAATAAGTACAGAACTAGAGAGACCCAGCATGCAGCCAGAAGGAACAGGGAGCTGGCAGGGGCAGTCTGTGACAGGGAGAATGTATGGACAGCAGGAGAAAAGGTCCAGTAGCCTAAGAGGAAGATGCCAGCTCTGCCTGAGGCCCTGCCCAGCCATCTGGGCTAAAATGATCTGACACCGGATGAAGAAAAGGGAGCACTGGATGCACTTCAGAAAGGCAACCCTGGACTTCCCTGGTGGCCCAGTGGTTAAGAATCCGCCTGCCAAGCCAGGGGACATGGGTTTGAGCCCTGGCCCGGGAAGATCCCACATCCCGCAGAGCAACTAAGCCCGTGAGCCACAACTAGTGAGCCTGCGCTCTAGAGCCCGCGAGCCACAACTACTGAAGCCCATGTGCCACAACTACCAAAACCCACATGCCTAGAGCCTGTGTTCCACAACAGAAGCCACCGCAATGAGAAGCCCGCACACCGCAACAAAGACCCAACGCAGCCAAAAAATAAATAATAAAAAAAAGGCAACCCTCCTACTTTAAGATGTGAATAATTGATCATTTGAGACAAAAATGGTGAGCTCTGCTTCCCTTTTCCCCATGACTCGTGCTTTCATACATATACGTGTGTGCACACAGACACATGTGGACACACACAGAAGCCCACAAAACCAAGGACTGATGTGACAAAAATGACAGGACTGGCAATGGCCAAATGGCCAGTTGTGAGATGAAAGGGTTGTGGGTGCTGGGTATATGGACCCAAAGAGTTGATCATCTAGCTCTGCCAGAGTGAACACGTAAGGCTGGAAGTAGAGGGAACGTCCGGGGAACAGGATTTGTGAGGCAGGGAGGAGCATCGTGTGTTGCCCCCTGCCCTCTCTAGAGAATGCAGAAGGAACTAAGGCAATTCTTCCCTGAAGTCTCAAAGTGATTCTAAACACAGATGTAGCAGTCGTCGTCTGAGCTCTGTGCAGCCCGCTGGGATGATCTTCTCTGCACCCTTCTCCCCTGCTTCCCTTTGCTTTTGCCTCCAGAGCTCTGCAACTGTGATTTTTCCAGAAGACTTCCTCAGCTTCCTGGAGCCGACTTTGCCTGCAGGAGTGCAGAGCCCCAGGTATTCCCAGCCTCGTGGCCCTTAACCAAAGACTGGTGTAGATAGATAGATACTTGGCCCCCCTGCTCAGGTCCCAACATCTCTGAGGCTCATATACATTCCAGAATTCTGAGGAATCAGGCTGCAGCCACCCTCCCCTAAGAAACCCTTCTCCCCCTCTTCCCCTTGCCAATACCCCTACTCCCTTACTGGTCTTTTTCTGAAACCATTTCCTTAACAAATCACTTTCACCCAAATCCTAAGCTCAGAGTCTTTCCCTGGGCAATTATTTTTTTGAAGTATAATTGACATAGCACATTACATTAGTTGCAGGTGTATAACATAATGATTTGATATCTGTATATACTGTGAAATGATCACCACAGTCAGTCTAGTTTCTGGGGAATCTGACTCAAGACAATAGAGGACTGGTGTTGGCTTTTTGCTGAAGTTTGCTGAGAGGAAAAATCCGCAGGTCACCCTTGCTGCTAAGGTAAAGTGACCTCAAAGCTGTGGGGTGAACTGGGCACCAGAAGCTGGGAGGAAGTGGTCATGTCTCCACAGGACCACCCAATGGCAAAGCTGCAGGAGGACCCATCTAGGTACCTGAAGATCATCTAACTGCCACAAGAAAAAGCCAGTATTGGATACATCCAGGATGAAAGAGCTGACAGTAGCCATCAGCTGCAGTTGGGCACCAGAGCCAATCAAATGTGATGAAAATAAAGACATACGTGCCTCCCTCACATGTTCACCCAAGTGTGTTGCCCATGGAAACAGACACTTCTTTCTTCTCCCTGATGCTACCCAGAGATGCAAACACTAAAGCCTGTTGAATGAGAAGTAGAATTAATAGGAGGTGAGAAGAAGAACACAGGATGGAAAAGAGATCGGGAGAGGGAGTTATGTGCTTTGATTGAAGTAATACTTCACTTCAGCTGAGTATTTACCTGAATGAGATGAAGTATTAAAACAGGAGTGATTAGAAGGTTGCCCAAAGATGTCAGCCTGGTGGTAAATATCTTTGAAAACCTTTCCTTGAAATATTTCAAGTTTGGCAGCAGGAAAATGTTAAAACCTCAAATGAACCAGATCTTGATTGAGGATTACATTTAAAATTTATTTATCTTGTTGGAGATCAGCCAAGATGGAGAAGTAGAAAGACCCTGAGCTCACCTCCTCTCATGAGCACACCAAAATCACAACTATCTGCAGAACCATCGATGAACCTACCAGAAAAAAAGATTCTACAACTAAAGACATAAAGAAGGAACCACAATGAGAGGGGTAGGAGGCGTGGACTCGCGATATAATCAAGTCGCATACCCCTGGGTGGGCAACTCACAAACTGGAGAATAATTATATTGCAGAGGTTCTCCTACAGGAGTGAGAGTTCTGAGCCCCATGTCGGGCTCCCCAGCCCAGGGGTCCTGCACTGGGTAGATGAGCCCCCAGAGCATTTGGCTTTGAAGGCCAGTGGGGCTTAATTTTGGGAGCCCCACAAGACTGGGGGAAATAGACTTCACTCTTAAAGGGTGCTCACAAAATCTCATGTGCACTGGGGCCCAGGGAAAAAGCAGTAATTTGATAGGAGACTAAGCCAGAGCTACCTGCTGGCCTTGCAGAGTTTCCTGGAGAGGCAGGAGGCAGCTGCACCTCACCCTGCAGAGACACTGGCAGTAGCCACCCTTGGCAGCTTTCTACTGTGTGAACACTACTGCTGGCGGCCACCATCTTGGGACCCTCCCTCTAGCTCATCAGTGCCAAGACCTGGCCCCATCCAACAGCCTGTAGGCACCAGGGCTGGGATGCCTCAGGCCGAAAAACTAACTGGTTGGGGACACAGCCCCACCCATCAGCAGACAGGCTGCCTAAAGACTTCCTGAGCTCGAAGCTACATGCTTCTAGACAGGGCCCTGCTCACCAGAGGGGCAAGACCCAGCTCCACGCACCAGTGAGCAGGGTAACAGGCCCTGCCCTCCAGAAAGCCTGCATGAGCCTCTAGACCAGCCTCATCCACCAGGGGGCAGATACCAGATGCAGGAACACCACAGTCCCACAGCCTGTGGATCCAGCCCACCCGCAGCAAACCAGACCCTACAGTGGGACCAGCTGGGCCCTGGCCCTGCCTGCTAGGAGGCCAACAGAAGCTTCAGGACACCCCAGACCACATACCCAACTGTGTCAGAAACTGGTACCTCCCACCAGTGATCTGACACCAGCTCTGTGACTCCCTGGCCCTGCAGCCACACTCCAAGACCCGGCTCTGCCTACCAGTAGTCTGGCACTAACCCCAGGACTTGGCTTCACCCACCAGTGGGTGGGCAATAGCCCTGGAGTCTTCTGAACCCTGACTCTGCCCACCAGTGAGCCAGCACTAACCAGGGTCCCCTAAGGTCCTGCAGCCAGCCGCCTCATGACCAGACCCCACTAAACAGCAGCCAGCAGCATATACACAAGGCAGGGCCTGGCCAACAGGGCCAGGGAGTCAACCAAGCCTACCAGACCATCCACATAGTCATCCTACTACAACAGAAGGAGCCACGAAGCCCTTTTATGGGGAACTCATAGAGCATATAACTTGGGTAACAGTAGGGAGAGTGCTGCTGGGATGCATAGGGCGTCTCCTACAGAGGACCACTTCTCCAAGGTTGAGAAACGTTAACTAACCTCCCACATGCTTAAAAATACAAATAGCAACTTAGCCAAAATGAGGCGCAGAGGAACATGTTCCAGACGAAGGAACAAGATAAAACCCCAGAAGAACAACTACGTGAAGTGGAGACAGGCAATCTACTGGAAAAAGATTTCAGAGTAGTGATCGTAAAGATGATCAAAGAACTTGGGAGAAGAATGGGTGCAAAGAGCTAAAAGTTAGAAGTTGTTTTTTTTTTTTTTTTTAACAAAGCGTAAACGTACAGAACAACCAGAGATAAAGAATACAATAAATAAAATGAAAAATACACTAGAAGTAATCAACAGCAGAGTAAATGATACAAAGAAATGGATCATGAGCTGGAAGACAGAGTAGTGGAAAACACTGCTGCGAAATGGAAAAAAGAATGAAAATAAATGAGGACAGTTTAAGAGACCTCTGGGACAAGATCAAGCACACTAACATTTGCATTAAAGGGGTCTTAGAACAAGTGAGAGAGAAAGGGCCTGAGAAAATATTTAAAGAAATAGCAGCTGAAAATGACTCTAACCTGGGAAATGAAACAGTCACCCAAGTCCAGGAAGTGCAGAGAATCCCATACAGGATTAACCCAAACAGGAACACACCAAGACAGACTGTAATTAAAATGACAAAAATTAAAGATAAAGAAAGAATATTAAAAGCAGCAAGGAAAAAGCAACAAATTACGTACAAGGGCTACTGGCTGATTTTTAAGCAGAAACTCTGCAGGCCAGAAGGGAGTGGCATAATATATTTAAAGCAATGAAAGGAGAAAACCTATAACAAAGAATACTCTACCCAGCAAGTTTCTCCTTCTTCAGATTTGATGGAAAAATAAAATGCTTCACAGGCAAGCAAAAGCTAAAAGAGTACAGCGCCACCAAACCAGCTTTAAATGTTAAAGGAACTCTTCTAGGCTGAAAACAAAATGCCACAACTAGAAACAAGAAAATTACGAAATGAAAAAGCTCACCAGTAGGAGGTGCAGCCAAGATGGCATTGTGGGAAGACACAGAGTTTGCGCCTCCCCACAACTAGGGCACCTGCCGGCCGCTGGTGGGAGACTCTGACGGGTGGAACCCTAAAGTGAACTGGTAGGACGTAGGGGTACTGAGGTGGGAGGAGAAGTGGAGGCCAGATAGGATGGGTGACCCTGAGGCTGGGGAGATCAGGAGAGGCAGGCAGGAGGAGCCATCTGGGAGGAGGGAGAGGAGAGGAGGGTGACTGCTCCGCCCACTTGGGCACGGGGAGCCTGCTGAGCTCCCAGGCAGGTTCCCTGCCCTCCAAAGCCCCATCCAGGCTGCGTGGGTCCTGGGGGCAGAGGAGGGAGGCCAGGGAGATCAGGAGAAGCAGACGGAAGGAGCCAACCAGGTGGAGCAGGAGAGGAGTGGAGGGAGTTTGCCCCACCCACTCGAGCCCAGGAAACCTGCTGGGCTCCCAGGTGAGGTCCCCTGCCCTCTGAGACCAGGGGTGGGGGGCATACCTGGGCCCCTTCTGTTCCTTGAGCCTAAGCCCCAACCCCCACAGCCCCCAGGGCCTTTTCCAGCCCTGTGGGTCCTGAGCATTGGCCCCACCCACCACCCGAACCTCACCCTTGCTTAGGCCCCGCCCTCAACAGCCAAAGCCTTCCCCCCCCTTTTTTTTTTCTCTCCACTTTTTTACAATTGTGGTACTGATGTACCTTCCGGTTGTTGATTCATCTATATTTTTATCTTTATATTCTTTCTAACATATCGGTTAGTTTCCTACTCCAATTTTATTTTTTACTGTTATTGTTTGTTTTTTTTTTCCCACCCCACACGGCTTGCGGGATCTTGGTTCACGAGTTGGGGGTCAGGCCAAAGCTCCTGTGGTGGGAGCTCCGAGTCCAAACCACAGGACTAACATAGAACCTCAGACCCCAGGGAATATTCACTGGAGTAAAGGTCTCACGGAGTTCCTCATCTCAGCACCAAGACCCAGCTCTACCCAATAGCCGACAAACTCCAGTGTTGGAAGCCTCAGGCCAAACAACCAGTAAGACAAGAACACAATTCCACTCATAAAAAAAAAGGGGGGGGGTCTTCCCTGGGGGCACAGTGGTTAAGAATCTGCCTGCCAATGCAGTGGACACAGGTTCGAGCCCTGGCCTGGGAAGATCCCACATGCCATGGAGGAACTAAGCCCGTGCGCCACAACTACTGAGCCTGCACTCTAGAGCTCGTGTGCCACCACTACTGAGCCCACATGCCACAACTACTGAAGCCTGCATGCCTAGAGCCCGTGCTCTGCAACAAGAGAAGCCACTGCAATGAGAAGCCTGTGCACCACAACGAAGAGTAGCCCCTGCTTGCCGCAACCAGAGAAAGCTTGCGCACAGCAACAAAGACCCAACGCAACCAAAAATAAAAAAATTAAGAATAAATAAATTAAAAAAGAAAATGAGACAGCTAAAAAATATGGCACAGATGAAGGAGCAAGGTAGAAACCTACAAGACCAAATAAATGAAGGGGAAATAGGCAATCTACCTGAAATAGAACTCAGAGTTATGATAGTAAAGATGATCCAGAATCTCGGAAATAGAATGGAGAAAATACAAGAAGCGTTTAACAAAATTCTAGAAGAACTAAAGAACAAACAAACAGAGATGAACAGCACAATAACTGAAAGGAAAAATACAATAGAAAGAATCAATAACAGAATAACTGAGGCATAAGAATGAATAAGTGAGCTGGAAGACAAAATGGTGGAAATAACAGCCAAGGAGCAGAATAAAGAAAAAAGAATGAAAAGAATTGAAGACAATCTCAGGGACCTCTAGGACAACACTAAACACACCAACGTTCAAATTATAATGGTCTCAGAAAAAGAAGAGAAAGACAAAGGTCTGAGAAAATATATGAAGAGATTATAGTCAAAAACTTCCCTAAATTGGAAAGGAAACAGTCACCCAAGACCAGGAAGCAGAGAGTCCAATACAGGATAAACCCTAGGAAAAACACACCAAGACACATATTAATCAAACTAACGAAAATTAAATTCAAAGAAAAAATATTAAAAGCAGCAAGGGAAAACCAAAAAATAACATATAAAGGAATCCCCATAAGGTTATCAGCTGATTTTTCAGTGGAAACTCTGCAGGCCAGAAGTGAGTGGCAGGATATACTTAAAATGATGAAAGAGTAAAAACCTACAACCAAGATTACTCTACCCAGCAAGGATCTCATTCAGATTCGATGGAGAAGTCAAAAGCTTTTCAGACAAGCAAAAGCTAAGAGAATTCAGCACCACCAAACCAGCTTTACACAAATGTTAAAGAAACTTCTCTACAAGGGAAACACAAGAGAAGAAAAAGACCCAGAAAAACAAACCCAAAACAATTACGAAAATGGTAATAGGAACATACATATAAATAATAACCTTAAATGTAAATAGATGTAAATAGATGAAATGCCTCAACCAAAAGACACAGACTGGTTAAACGGATACAAAACAAGACCCATATATATGTGGTCTAAAAGAGACCCATGTCAGACCTAGGGACACGTACACACTGAAAGTGAAGGGATGGAAAAAGATATTCCATGCAAATGGAAATCAAAAGAAAGCTGGAGTAGCAATACTCGCATGAAATAAAATAGACTTTAAAATAAAAACTGTTACAAGAAATAAGGAGGAACACTACATAATGATCAAAGGAGCAAAACAAGAAGAAGATATAACAACTAAAAATGTTTATGAACCCAACACAGGAGCACCTGAATACATAAGGCAAATGCTAACAACCATGAAATGAGAAATCGACAGTAACACAATAATAGTAGGGGACTTTAACACCCAACGTACACCAATTGATAGATCATCCAAACAGAAATAAGGAAACACAAGCTTTAAATGACACAATAGACCAAGTAGATTTAATTGATATTTATAGAACATTCCACCCAAAAGTGGATGAATACACTTCCTTCTCAAGTGCACATGGAACATTCTCCAGGATAGACCACATCTTGGATCACAAATCAGGCCTCACAAATCAATTTTAAGAATACTGAAATTGTATCCAGCATCTTTTCTGACCACAACGCTATGAGATTGGAAATCAATTACAGGAAAAAAACTGTAAAAACCACAAATACATAAAGGCTAAACAGTGTGCTACTAAATAACCAACAGATCACTGAAGAGATCAAAGAAAAAATTTAAAAATACATAGAAAAAAATAACAAAAACTCGACAACCCAAAACCTATGGGATGCAGCAAACGCAGTTCTACGAGGGAAGTATATAGCAATTCAATCATACCTCAAGAAACAAGAGAAATCTCAAATAAACAATCTAACCCTACACTTAAAACAACTAGAGAAAGAAGAACAAAGAAAACCCAAAGTCAGTGGAAGGAAAGAAATCATAAACATCAGAGCAGATATAAATGAAATAGAAATGAAGAAAACAATAGCAAAGATGAATAAAACTAAAAGCTGGTTCTTTGAGAAGATAAACAAAATTGATAAACCCTTAGCCAGACTCATCAAGAAAAAAGGGAGAGGATACAAATCAGTAAAATTAGAAATGAAAATGGAGAAATCACAACTGACACTGCAGAAATACAAAGGATAAGAGACTACTACAAACAACTATATGCCAATAAAATGGACAACAACGAAGAAATGCACAAATTCTCGGAAAGGTACAAGTTTGCAAGACTGAACTAGGAATAGTTAGAAAATATAAACAGACCTATCACAAGCAACGAAACTGAAACCATAATTAAAAATCTTCCAACAAAAGTCCAGGACCAGACAGCTTCACAGGTGAACTCTATCAAACATTTTGAGAAGAGCTAATACTGATCTTTCTCAAACTCTTCCAAAAATTGCAGAAGGAGAAACACTCCCAAATTCATTCTACGAAGCCACCATCACCCTGATACCAAAACCACAAAAAGATATCACAAAAAGGAAAATTACAGACCAATATCACTGATGAACATACATGCAAAAATACTGGACAAAATACTAGCAAACAGAATCCAACAGCACATTAAAAGGATCATACACCATGATCAAGTGGGGTTTATCCCAGGGATGCAAGGATTCCTCAATATACACAAATGAATCAATCAAAGACCCCGAATAACCAAAGCTATCTTGAGAAAGAAAAACAGAGTTGGAGGAATCAGGCTCCCTGACTTCAAACTCTACCATAAAGCTACAGTAATCAAGACAGTATGGTACTGGCACAAAAAACAGAAATACAGATCAACAGTACAGGATAGAAAGCCCAGAGATAAAAAACCCACGCACATATGGGCACCTAATTTACGACAAAGGAGGCAAGAACATACAATGGAGAAAACAGCCTTTCTATAAGTGGTGCTGGGAAAACTGGACAGCTACTTGTAAAAGAATGAAATTAGAACACTACCTAACACCAGACCCAAAAATAAACTCCAAATGGATTAAGGACTTAAATGTAACACCAGACACTATAAAATTCTTAAGAGGAAAACATAGGAAAAACACTCTTTGACATAAACCACAGCAAGATCTTTTCTGACCCACCTCCTAGAGTAATGGAAATGAAAACAAAAATAAACAAATGGGACTTAATTAAACTTAAAAGCTTTTGCACAGCAAAGGAAACAATAAACAAGACAAAAAGGCAACCCTCAGAATGGGAGAAAATATTTGCAAATGAAACAACAGACAAAGGATTAATCTCCAAAATATACAAACAGCTCATGAAGCTCTATATCAAAAAAAAACCCAAACAATCCAGTTAAAAAATGGCTGGAAGACCTAAATAGACATCTCACCAAGGAAGACATACAGATGGCCATGAGGCACATGAAAAGATGCTCAACATCACTAATTATTAGAGAAATGCAAATCAAAACTACACTGAGGTATCATCTCACGCTGGTCAGAATGGCCATTATCAAAAAACCTGGAAACAATAACTACTGCAAAGGGTGTGGTGAAAAGGGAACCCTCCTGCACTGTTGGTGGGAATGTAAATTGATACAGCCATTATGGAGAACAGTATGGAGGTTCCTTAAAAAACTAAAAATAGAACTACCATATGACCCAGCAATCCCACTACTGGGCATATATACTCTGAGAAAACCGTAATTCAAAAAGAGACATGTACCGCAATGTTCATTGCAGCACTATTTACAATGGCCTGGACATAGAGCCAACCTAAATGTCCACAGACAGATGAATGGATAGAGAAGATGTAGCACATATATACAATGGAATATTACTCAGCCATAAAAAGAAACGAAATTGAGTTATTTGTAGTGAGGTAGATGGACCTAGAGTCTGTCATACAGAGTGCAGTAAGTCAGAAAGAGAAAAACAAACACTGTATGCTAACGCATATATATGGAATTAAAAAAAATGGTACTGATGAACCTACTTGCAGGGCAGGAATAAAAAGGTAGACATAGGGAATGGACTTAAGGACATGGGGAGGGGGGGTGGGAGGGGCAAGCTGGGGCAAAGTGAGAGTAGCATCGACATATATACGCTACCGAATGTAAAATAGTTGGCTGGTGGGAAGCAGCAGCATAGCACAGGGAGATCAGCTCGGGGCTTTGCGATGACCTAGAGGGGTGGGATAAGGAGGATTGGAGGAAGGCTCACGAGGGGGGGATGTGGGGACATGAGTATGCATATGGCTGATTTGTTTTGTGATGCAACAGAAACTAACACAGTATTGTGATGCAATTATACTCCAATAAAGATCTATTAAAAAAAACACTCAAATTGAAAAAAAAAAAAAGCTCACCAGTAAAGGCAAACATACAGTAAAGATACGAAATCATCCACACACAAAGCTAGTACAGAGATCAAAAGACACAAGTAGTAAGATCATCTAGATCCACAATAAGCAGTTAAGGGATACACAAAACAATTAGATGTAAAATATGATATCAAAAACAGCAATCATGAGTGGAGGAGAGCATAACTGCACGGATTTTAAAATGCAGTTGAAATTAAGAGATCCGCAACTTAAAACAATCACGCATATGCATAGACTATTATACAAAACCCCCACGGTAACCACAAAGCAAATATCCACAATAGATATACACACAAAAAAGAAAAAGAAATCCAAGCGTAACACTAAAGATAGCCATCAAATCACAAGAGAAAAAAGAAAAAGGGAAAAAAAAGTCCTACAAAAACAAATCCAAAACAATTAACAAAATGGCAATAAAAACATACATATTGATAATTACCTTAAATGTAAATGGACTAAAAGCTCCAACTGAAGAACAAGAGTGGATGAATGGATACAAAAACAAGACCCATATATATGTTGCCTACAAGAGTCTCTTTTCAGATCTACAGACACACAAAGACTGAGTGAGGAGACAGAAAAAGATATTCCATGCAAAGGAAAATCAAAAGAAAACTGAAGCAGCATTACTTATATCAGACAAAAGACTTTAAAATAAAGACTGTTAGAGAATTCCCTGGTGGTCCAGTGGTTAGGACACCATGCTCTCACTGCTGAGGGCCTAGGTTCAATTCCTGGCCAGGGAACTAAGGTCCCACATCCCACAAGCTGTGCAGCCAAAAAAAAATTTTTTTAATTTACAAATAAAATAAAATAAAGACTGTTACAAAAAATAAAGAAGGACACTAAATAATACTCAAGGAATCAATCCAAGAAGAAGATATAACAATTGTAAATATATATATGCACCCAACATAGGAGTACCTGAATTTATAAGGCAAATATTAACAAACATAAAAGAAGAAATTGACAGTAACACAATAATAGTAGGGGACTAACCACCCCACTTACATCAATGGACAGATCATCCAGAGAGAAATCAATAAGGAAACACTAGCCTTAAATGACACATTAGACCAAATGGACTTAATTGATATATATATATATATATAGACAAGAGAGCACTCCTTCCAAAAGCAGAATGCATATTCTCTTCAAGTGCACGTGGAACATTCTCCATGATATATCACATGCTAGGTCACAAAACAAGCCTCGAAAAATGTAAGAAAAGTGAGATCATATCAAGCATCTTTTCCAACCAAAATGCTATGAGACTACAAATCAACTACAAGAAAAAAAATCTGCAAAAAACACAATCACATGGAGGCTAAACCATATGCTACTAAACAACCAGTGAATCACTGAAGAAATCAAAGAGGAAATAAAAAATATCTAGAGATAAATGAAAACTAAAACACAACGATCCAAAACCTTTAGGATGCAACAAAAGCAGTTCTACGGGGGAAATTTCAGCAACACAAGCTTACCTCAGGAAACAAGAAATATCTCAAATAAACAACCTAATCTTATATCTAAAGGAAGTAGAGAAAGAAGAACAAACACAACGCAAAGTTACTAGAAGTAAAGAAGTCATAAAGATCGGAGTAAAAACAACTGAAATAGATACTAAGAATAAAAAACCAGAAAAGATCAATGAAACCAAAAGCTGATTCTCTGAAAAGATAAAACTGATAAACTTTTATCCAGACTCATGAAGAAAAGAAGAGGGCCCAAATCAATAAAATCAGAAATGAAAAAGGAGACGTTACAACAGACACCACAGAAATACAAAGGATCATAGAATGAACAACTATATGCCAATAAAAATGGACAACCTAGAAGAAATTAACAGATTCTTAGAAAGGTACAATCTCCCAAGACTGAACAGGGAAGAAATAGAAAATATGAATAGACCAATTACCAGGAATGAAGTTGAATTAATAACTTAAAAACTTCCAACAAACAGAAGTCAAGGACCAGATGGCTTCCCAGGTGAATTCTACCAAACATTTAGAGAAGGGTTAACAACTATTCCAAAAAACCACAGAGGAAGGAACACTTCCTGACTCGTTCTATAAGCCAGCCTCATCCTGATATCAAAACCAGATGAAAATATCACAAAAAAAAATTACAGGCCATGATAAGGACCTCTGTATAGCACAGGAAACTCTACTCAGTACTCTGTAATGGCCTGTACAAGAAAAGAATCTAAAAAAGAGTGGATATATGTATAACAGAGTCACTTTGCTGTATACCTGAAATGAGCACAACATTGTAAATCAACTATAACCCAATACAAAATTTAAAAAGAAATTACAGTCCAATATCACTGATGAACACAGATGCAAAAATTGTCAACAAAATACTAGCAAACTGACTCCAACAATACATTAAAAGGATCATACACCATGATCAATTTATCCCAGGGATGCAAGAATTTTTCAATATCCACGAATCAATCAATGTGATATACCACATTAAAAAACTGAATAAAAACTATATGATCATCTCAATGGATGCAGAAAAAGCTTGTGATAAAATTCAACATCCATGTATGAAAAGAACTCCAGAAAGAAGGCATAGAGGAGCACACCTCAACTTAATAAAGGCCATATATGACAAACTCACAGCTCACATCGTACTCAATGGTGAAAAGCTGAAGGCATTCCCTCTAAGATAAGGAACAAGACAAGGATGTCCTCTCTTGTGACTTTTATTCAACACAGTTTTGGAAGTCCGAACTACAGCAATCAGAGAAGAAAAAGAAATAAAAGGAATCAAAGTTGGAAAGGAAGAAGTAAAACTGTCACTGTCTGCAGATGACATGATACTATATACAGAAAATGGTAAAGACGCCACCAGAGAACTATTAGAGCTCGTCGATGAATGCAGTAAAGTTGCAGGATACAAAATTAATATACAGAAGTCGGCTGCATTTCTATACATTAACAACGAACAGAAAAAGAAATTAAGGAAACAATCACACTTACAATTGCATCAAAAAGAATAAAATACCTAAGAATAAACCTACCGAGGAAGGCAAAAGACCTGTACCTGAAAAACTGTAAGACACTGATAAAAGAAACTGAAGGCGACACAGATCGAAAAATATACTGTGTTCTTGGATTGGAAGAATAACTGTTGTTAAAATGACCACACTACCCAAGGCAATCTACAGATTCAGTGCAATCCCAATCAAAATACCAATGGCATTTTTCACAGAACTAGAACAAATAATTTTAAAATGTATATGGAAACATGAAAGACCCTGAATAGTCAAAGCAATCTTGAGAAGGAAGAACAGAGCTGGAGGAATTACACTCCCTGACTTCAGACTATACTACAGCAATCGAAACAGTAAGGTACTGGCACAAAAACAAACACACAGATCAATGGAACAGGATAGAAAGCCCAGAAATAAACCCGTGTACTTATGGTCAATTAATCTATGATAAAGGAGGCAAGAATATACGATGGAGAAAAGACAGTCTCCTCAGTCAGTGGTGCTGGGAAAACTGGACAGCTACACGTAAAAGAATGAAATTAGAACACTCCCTAACACCATACCCAAAAATAAACTCAAAATGGATTCGAGACCTAAATGCAAGACTGGACACTATAAAACTCTTAGAGGAAAACATAGGCAGAACACTCTTTGACATAAATCACAGCAAGATCTTTTCTGATCCACCTCCTAGAGTAATGGAAATAAAAACACACAAATGGAACCTAATGAAACTTAAAAGCTTTTGCACAGCAAAGGAAACCATAAACAAGACGAAAAGACAACCCTCAGAATGGGAGAAAATATTTGCAAATGAATCAACGGACAAGGGATTAATCTCCAAAATATATAAACAGCTCATGCAGCTCAATATTAAAAACACAAACAACCCAATCCAAAAATGGGCAGAAAACCTAAACAGACATTTCTCCAAAGAAGACATACAGATGGCCAAGAAGCACATGAAAAGATGCTCAACATCACTAATTATTAGAGAAATGCAAATCAAAACCATGATAAGGTATCACCCTCACACCAGTTAGAATGGGCACCATCAGAAAATCTACAAGCAACAAATGCTGGAGAGGGTGTGAAGAAAAGGGAACCCTCTTGCACTGTTGGTGGGAATGTAAATTGATAACAGCCACTATGGAGAACAGTATGGAGGTTCCTTAAAAAACTAAAAATAGAACTACCATATGATCCAGCAATCCCACTACTGGGCATATACTGAGCAAAAACCAAAATTCAAAAAGACACATGCACCCCAATGTTCACTGCAGCACTGTTTACAATAGCCAGGTCATGGAAGTAACCTAAATGCCCACGGACAGACGAATGGATACAGAAGATGTGGTACATATATACAATGGAATATTACTCAGCCATAAAAAGGAACGAAATTGGGTCATTTGTAGAGACGTGGATGGATCTAGAGACTGTCATACAGAGTGAAGTAAGTCAGAAAGAGAAAAACAAATACGGTATATTAACGCATATATGTGGAACCTAGAAAAATGGTACAGATGAACCAGTTTGCAGGACAGAAATAGAGACACAGATATAGAGAACAAACGTATGGACACCAAGGGGGGAAACTGGCGGGGAGGGGTGGTGGTGTGATGAATTGGGAGATTGGGGTTGACGTATATATACTAATATGTATAAAATGGATAACTAATAAGAACATGCTGTATAAAAAATAAAATTCTAAAATTGAAAAAAAAAAGATGTGAGATATACATACACACACACAATGTAATACTACTCAGTCATAGAAAAGAATAAAATTTTGCCATTTGCAGCAACATGGATGGACTTGTAGGGCATTATGCTAGATAAAATAAGTCAGACACAAAGACAAACACTGTGTGATATCACTTATATGGGGAATCTAAAAAATACAAACTAGTGAATGTAACAAAAAAGCAGCAGACTCAGTGATACAGAGGACAAACTAGTGGTTACCAGTGGGGAGAGGAAAGGGGGAGAAGGGCAGTACAGATGTACAAACTATTAGGTATAAAATTAGCTACAAGGATACAACACAGGAATTCACGTGGGGAATACAGCCAATATTTTATAATAAAGCCAATATTTTATAAGCTACAAGGAAACAACATTGGGGGATACAGCCAGTATTTTATAATAACCATAAATGGAGTATAACTTTTAAAAATCATGAATCACTATACTGTACACCTGTAACTTACATAATATTGTAAAGCAACTATACTTCAATAAAAAAAATTTTTTAAGTAAAACAGGAGTGACTAAAATAGCTGGAAGAGAGAAGATCAATATCCAGTTACGGACTGCTGAGAAGCCCATATGGGAGCCCATAAATGGAAATAAGATCTGTTAGGAAAATAATTTTATTTCTTTGCATACATCCCCTTTGTTGCACACCTGGCAGCATTCTCACTCCCCATGTAAAGGTGGAAGATACTAAACTTGCAAGTGGCTTGCCTTCCTCAGCTCCTTTTATAACTTTGGGAGAAACCCTTATGATGGAAAACCCATCCTATTGGGCATGATAGCCTTATCTAAGACCCATCCAAAACAACACGTGATGGATAATAGTCTTCTCAGATCTCTTTCAATTTCTTTATAAAAGATAAAGCTGGGACTTTCCTGGTGTGTGCAGTTGCTGGGAATGTATCCTTTCATCTTCTCATTCTAGACTGAGGGATCTAAACTCATGACTGCTCAGAGGAACTGCTAAGTCCAAATCAACCCTGCCTGGAATCTCTGCTTTTGTCCTTCAGTGCCAAAATACAAGCTCTCCCGGATGTCCATCTTTCTCTATGCCATCATCTCTCTATGGCTCCATGTGATTTTACTGTTAATCCACCTATGGGCCACGGAGATGGTTCCCTCTTGGCTCCCATTGCCATTTCCAGTATTAGACACCACCAGCTCTCAAAATAAACAAAGCCAAATTTTGCTCCTTGGAGACTCACACCATTGGATTTATCACACTCGACCTGTCAGGCACTCGGCTAGCTCCTCATATTCAATCCCCCCATTTATTAAGGATTTTGAAACCTGGTTGATAATTGTCAGCTCTGCTCCAAGTTCTGCATCCTGGGATGACTTCAACATCTATTGGGACAACCCATCTAAGAAATCAGTTTCTTAGTTCTTCGACCACTTCATCTCTAATGACCATCTCCTCCAGTCTTCTCCAGCTACCATCTACCAAAGTCATGGTATGGACTGAAGAGGGCAATTGATAGGCCCACTCCTCTCTTCTCATTAAGTTCTATACCATTTGTAGTACAGAGGGGAGTAAGACAGATAGAAATGAATTTATCTTTATTGCAGATGATAATAGCTAGATTAGAGAATGTGACTTAGCTGTGAAGCCAAGATTAAGCTTCTTGATAGTGGGCCCTAGAATTAGGTGCATCCAGCCAGCGTGAATATGTACAGGTTCTTCATGAGGAAGTCAGAAGAGCAGATCAGAATGTGCACTTCCTGGGTAGCGAAGGAGGTAAGGGAGAACGAGCTGGGTACTTATGCTTAACTTCTCCTTCCCAGCCCCTCCAGAGTTGAATCAAAGCACAAGAGAGCCACTTTATATGAAAGGAAATGACAAGTGTGGAGGGTAAGTATCCTTCCCAGCTGCAGCTTGGACCATATCATCATCCCAAACTGCTTTATCTCCCAAATCACTAATGCCAGCATCCTACTCCCTGGCCAATTACCATGTACCCTCATTGGAACTTTTGGTCCTATGACTCTTTCTTGTTCATTTTCCTTCTATTACAGTGTAGATTTCTTTCTAAGCTCTTACTAATATTCTCTAATACCTCGCTCCTCTGAATTTTCTTCATCTGTCTAGCAAAACTATAACCCTGTAAGATTCTGGGTTGTTTTGCACCTATAGTCAAATGGCCAAAACTCCTGGAGAAAAACAACACAGCACGTTGATATAATTTAAAATACACCGTCATCAGCCTCAATTACGCCCTCAACACTGACCAGCAGTACTATTACATTTCCCTGATCAACTCATTCTCCTGCTCTCAACAATGGCTATTGAAAATCATGCCCCACCCTTCTTTGAAGCCTTTTGCTCTTTAGGAGATGAGATCATTTCCTATTTTGCTGAGAACTGTGAAGCCATCAGTCAGGTGCTCCTTCAACTTCCTGATACCAAACCTACATAACCTACCCACATCTGTACCCATCATCAGAGCTGTCTGCCCTCCCCACCCCGCCAGCCCTGTATACAGCACACACCTTCTCCTGTGCCTTGGACCCTGTTTGTTTGTGCTATCATGATTGCTCCCCACTAGCAAATATCCCTTTTCCCTCTGCATATTCAGCCGGTCCTTACAAACTGGACCCTTCCCAACACCATTTAAATGTAATGGATAAAGAAGATGTGGCACATATATACAATGGAATATTACTCAGCCATAAAAAGAAACGAAATTGAGTTATTTGTAGGGAGGTGGATGGAGTTAGAATCTGTCATACAGAGTGAAGTAAGTCAGAAAGAGAAAAACAAATACAGTATGCTAACACATATATATGGAATCTAAGGGGAAAAAAAGGTCATGAAGAACCTAGTGGCAAGACGGGAATAAAGACACAGACTCACTAGAGAATGGACTTGAGGATATGGGGAGGGGGAAGGGTAAGATGTGACAAAGTGAGAGAGTGGCATGGACATATATACACTACCAAATGTAAGATAGATAGTTAGTGGGAAGCAACCGCATAGCACAGGGAGATCAGCTCTGTGCTTTGTGACCACCTAGAGGGGTGGGATAGGGAGGGTGGGAGGGAGACGCAAGAGGGAGGAGATATGGGGCTATATGTATATGTATAACTGATCCACTTTGTTATAAAGCAGAAACTAACACACCATTGTAAAGCAATTATACTCCAATAAAGATGTTAAAAAATAAATAAATAAATAAATAAAATAAATGTACTTAAGTCTCTTCTCTCTGAAAAATAACTTCCCTTCAGCTGGATGTGACTGGGGAAGAACCACAGGGACTTCTAAAATACTGGTAATATTCTTCACCTGAAGTTGAATACACACATTTTACATAGGCTCTTTTATATATGTGTATTTTTGTATATATGAATTTTTCACACTTAAAAAGGAAAAACCAAACCAAACCTTCTCTCAATCTCAAAACATGCTGTATCCCATCACCATATTGTTGTGTCATATATCACTCTTTTCTTTCACAATCACACTTCTTGAAAGAGATACCTGTATTTTCTGTCTCCGCTTTCTTAATTCCCAATCCTTCCTCAACCTATTCCAGGCTGAATGTTCTGGTCCCATGCTCTCCCCTCCCCCAGTCACTCCTCTGAACCAGCTCTGATAAGGGCAACAATGACTTCCCTGTCCTCAAACAGTGGACACTGTTCAGATCTTATCTTATGCTCCATTCAGCAGTCTTCTTGAATGCTATTAACCACTTCCAAATTCTTGCAGCTCTTTTCCCCTTGCTGCAATGCTGCCACGTCCTCCTGCTTTCCCTTCCTGCTCCTTCTCAGCCTACTTTCTGGACTCATCTTCTATTCAACCATTAGATCTGAAGCTTGCCAAGGCCCAGGCCTTTTTTTCAATACACTCTTTCTGTCTAGGCATCTCCATCCAAGAGCATTAGTTTTAACTGCTATCTCTAAGCTATTTATATCTTAGGCTCAAGACACTTCCTTGAGGTCCAGATGCATATATCCAACAACCTATTTATATCATCCACTGGCATGTCTCAAAGGCACCCCAGACACCTCATGTCCAAGACCAAACCCAGGCTCTTCCCCCAAACATCTGGTCTTCTGCCAGTGATCCTGTCTCATGGATGCCTCACACATGTTTTACTGGCCATCTTCTGTCCCACCATAGAACCTTTGCACATCTCGACCTAGCTGCCTGCAATGCTCTTCCTTTTTCTCTTTCCTTAGGTAACTCCAGACATTCTTTATATGTCAAATGTCTCTTCCTCAGAGAAATCTTCCATGTCCCACAAGTGTAGGTCAGCTTCCTATGTTACATTCCTTTTCCTTGGAGCACCTGTCTAAATTTGAATATTTGTGTTTATTAATTAGCATGGTTATTCGGTCAATCTCTAGGACTCCCACTGAACTCTTAAGTGTCTCCCCCACTGAACTACCCTTGTTATTGCTCCAGTGTGTCACTGGTGTCCAGTATAGTGAGCAGACACTTGTGCAGCAGGCGCTCACTAATATTCATTTAGACTCAGAGAACGGCCTTGTGGTTGCCAAGGGGGAGGGGAGGCATCTTTATACGAGATCATCTTTGCATCAGACTCCATTGTGGGAAATCTGTATACTTGCAAAAATATACCACTATCCTTGCTCAGGTACCCCCAAGCCATCTTAAAGCAGATTTTCTTGACTTTAACTCATGAAGGATCTCATTTCTTCTTCCCTAGAAGTAGGAACTCTGTGCACACCTAATCATCTTAGAAATGAATTCCTTTTATGTTTACTTGTAACATCAAAAAGCTACCAATTAATAAAAAGCAAAGTATGTTCCCCCCCCCCCCCATTAAAAGCATCCTACTAAAATATGACACAAATCAACTTATCTATGAAACAGACTCACGGACATAGAGAACAGACTTGTGGTTGCCAAGGGGGAAGGGGGGGGAGGGTTGGACTGAGAGTTTGGGATTAGCAGATGCAAACTATTATATATAGAATGGATAAACAACAAGGTCCTACTGTCTAGCACAGGGAACTATATTCAGTATCCTGTGATAAACCATATTGGAAAAGAATATGAAAAAGTATGCGTGTGTGTGTGTGTGTGTATATATATATATATATGTATAATGAATCACTTTGCTGCACAGCAGAAATTAACACAGCATTATAAGTCAACTATACTCCAATAAATTTAATTTAAAAATAACAATTTGTTTAAAGTATGTGTGTATAATCATAAATAAATGAAGGATTAGCATGTAGTGTGATATAATTTACTCTCAATATAACAGTTAAGTAATTTGGATGCTTGTTTTATTTTGAGCCTCTTTGGTTGTGTGGTCAATATCCAGAGAGCTGTGGATTTCAGTGGCATAATGGACACTCTGATGCACCTGGAACTGTCACAGCACTGCAGGCACTGGAGGATAAGATGCCAGGAGCGCACAGGAAGAATATTTAGAAAGTTCCTCCTGAAAAGGAACATCAAAAGCCTCCGCTGCCTTCCTCTCTTGCTTAACAGACTCTCTTGCTAAAATCTGAAATTATATTATTGGATATGGGTTACTGTGGTAACAAGGAGGCAGGGAGGTATTTGAGAAAAAGACATTACAATGCAGATAGGGGCTTAATCTGTATAGACTTTGGGTGAAAGTCCCTTCCTGTGAGATAGGCTTTAACTGTTATTATGTCTGCTCCTCTGAATATGGAGGACTTCATAAGGAACACAAGAATATTCTCACGTTTTTACAAGCAGACTGATTTTTCTTTTTATCCATTCTCAGAGGAGCCCAGAAAGACCACAAAAGTGGCATCCTGGCAGTGGTAACAAAGGGGTATTAAAGTCAAGGTCAGGAGGCTGCCAAAGTAAAGAATTCTACTTTGAGCAGAGAGAACAGGGAGTAAAACTCAGTGACAATCAAGATGAGGATAACAAACGTTTACATGGCACTGACCATGATCCTGGCACTTTCCCAAGGGTTTGATTTATATTAACTATTCTAACCCTCAACTCAATTTTATGAAAGAAGTACTAATTTTATCCTAATTTTAGAGATGAGGAAACTAGAGCAGAATGGACTGAGTACTTCCAAGATTATCAATGTCGTGTCACGGTTATGAACTTTTTCAACAGAAAATGCATTTAGACATGAAAAAAAGCATCCTGTACTCTACACAATGAATAAGTGATACTGGTGGGAGGAAACCTGCCAATAGGTCCAGAATTAAGATCAACTCTTAATGAGATGGTTGTTGACTTAGAACTGGGGGCCCATAGTTTTTTGTAAATCTGCCTCCTTTGAAGGTTGCTTACTCCTTGGGTGGGTATATTCATCTGTCTATATCTTAACAATCTGAAGATTCTTCTGAATACACTGAAGACATAAACCAAATCCTTGCTGGCCTTCAGAATGAGACTGATGGACCCTTGTGGGACTGAACTTTTTTATCTTCAAAAATTGGGGTAGGGTGGAATCTGGGAGCATGGAGAGATCGTGGTCATAGGTCCCTGATCCTGACCATGTTGCTTGGATTCAAGGACCATTTGGGTCATCAGCTATGTGTGTCTCAGAAAACATGATACTACAGAAGACCATTCTCCTCTTTGTAAAGAAAGAGGACACAGAGAAAGAAGACATCCTTAGTTTAATCTGAGTCACTTACCAAGTGATGGAGGGATCCAAAATTGAAGCAGCTTGACAAGAGGCCAAAGTTCTGTGTGTTAGTGATATCAGATATATACTCAGAAGATAGTGCCTTAGGGTCTGAAAAGTTGGGGGACAAATGCTCCAGGCCCTAGAATCAGTAAATGATGGCTGTAAGGGTCCTATGGCGGCTCAGTAAACAGGATCCCAAAGATCCAGATAAGAACTTCCCATGAAAACACTGGGGGACAACAGCAGGAGTAATGTGCAGGTGAGGGGTCCCTCTGGAGGTGTGCAGCGTCAGAGCCATTCCACTGTCCAAGCTTCCTGCGGAGCTGGGTCAGGGACCACTGGGAGCTGGGGCTGCTGACTCACTTCCCTGGAATGTTGGATGCCTGAGCACCTGCAGGTCTTGCAACACACACTAGAGGGAGGTGTGAAGGTGGTGACCATGACCAGGACAGATCTGAATGAGTTCTAAGGATTAGAACGTGCCAGAAAGGGAGACATACCCAAAGAAACCAGGAAAGATGAGAGTGGATAAAAGTGTCTTAAAAGCAGCAAGAGAGTGTGGGATGAGATAGCTAAAGTCAGCATGAGGGACGACATCATGTGGCAGGTGCAAAAATTATGTGAATTCCTCCTATTTCAGGGTGAACCCAGGTGAAAGAGTTCTCACAAGTCTTCATGGCTTCATACGAGAGCACATGGAGGTTAGTCCACAGGAGGGCATAAAATAAAACATGAATTAAACAGAAAGTTGTACCACATCCCCAAATAAGGAAATTTAATATCATGAAAATGTGAATTGTCCCATTAATACAGAAATGAGTGCAATCCAAATTAGAACCCTGGTGTGTGGGGTTTTTTTTCTTTTGATTAAATGAATTTAAAATTCATATGGAAGAATAAATGTTCAAGAACAGTCAAGAAAATTTTGAAAAGGAAGGCTTTATAAGATATTAAATCATGTGAAACCTCTGTAATAAAAGCAGTATGATGTTAGCATAGGAAAAGGCAAAAAGATAAGTGGAACTGTGTAGAATAGTATCCCCTAAAATAGATTTCAGTGCCTTTGGGAATTTAATATAGGAAAATATTTTACAATTCAGCAGGGAACAGTGTTTTAATTTAATGAATACTACTGGCAAAATTGGCTATGCATTGGGAAAGAATAAATTTGATTCCTGTCTCTCATATAAGAATAAATTCCAGATGGAGTAAAGTCTTAAAGGTAAAGAATAAAACCATACATTTTAAAAGAAAGTGTAAGAGACCATGCATGCAAGCTAGAGGTTGCTGAGACAGGAAAATCATAAGCTATTAAAAATTAGTCATATTTGATTGTACAAATGTTAAAACATTTTATAAGGTACAATATAACAAATATAAAACATTTATATTGTTTGTAGCATACAAACAATTGAGAAATACATCTGTAATAGCTAAAGCGTAGATTACAAACAACTATAACAAATTATAATCACACCAAAAAAAGATGATGGAATAGCAAAATGGACAGATAAGAAATAGGCCACAGAAGAGCAACTCCAAACGGCTTGTTATCAACAATAAAAGGCCTTTAAGCTTGCTAGTAGTCAGGGGAAAGCAGATAAAAGTCACTATGAAGTATTACTGTATACAAATGATATTGGCAAAAATTAAAAAGGAGGTTCACTTACTGTTGGCGTTTACCATCAGGAAAAGGGGGTGCTCATGCGCTGCTGATGCACTTGTGAATTGTTCAAATTTTTGTGAAAACAATCTAGCACAATCTGTTAAAAAAAAAAATAAACAATCTAACACCTGGAAAGCTAATCTTTAGGTATAAAAAGTAGCAATGCAAAAAGAAACATGTACTCATGTTTGTTCCATCATTCTTTGTAGTAGTAAAACTCCTGGAAACAAAGTAAATACATATCAAGAAGGGAATGGTTATGTAGATGGAGGCATAGCTGACCAAGGCATACCTTGTAGTTATGAAAGAATCAGGTAGAGCTACACTAGTTGACTTGGAGGAATTCCTGAAGCTGTTAAACTAGGAATGCAAGATGCAGAGGTGAAACATATACATATAAATAATATACAGTTCCATTTTTGTGAAAGTTAACGACAAAAATGCCACTTGATTTTATACATATGTATTGTGTATTTGTGTGGTTTACTTATATAAAAATATGTGTATGTTCATAAATATATGCACAGAAATATCATGAAAGGATGATCACTGAAAAGTCACTGTGGTCACTGCAGGACATGAGGTTTCTAAGCGACCCTGAGACAGGCTGGGACCTGGGACTCTTTACTGCAGTCCTTGCACCTGGACAAACATCTCCTCGAGCAAAAGAATATAAAAAGAAACTATAAGGGACTAAAAATAACTGCATGCACACGCAGATGGGGCAAATTATGAACAACAAGATACAAAAAGGCCAAAACCCAGCTGCCACTTCTGAGGTGCCAGGAGCAAAAGCAGAGTACTGGGCATGATCCTTGCACACAGCACCACCAAGGGGGTGGGCAGACCACCTAAGCCACCTTCCAGCCCAACTCACCTACACGCCCCTACTCTCGCCCCAATTAAGGGACCAGCTCACCGCCCCCGCCTCAGGGCTGAGCAAGGGCACCTGTTACTTGTTCTCCCTCCTTCCCGCTGCAGCATGAGTCCCAATTAAGCCTTGCCTCAACTCTTCGTCTGGCCTCTTACCAATTTCCATTGATTAAAGAATCCAAGGACCCTAGTCAGTAACAACCCTAGTGTCATTTGAATCTGAGGATGGGCCTCAGAGCACGGTGGCTAAGAGGACGGGCTCCAGAGCCAGACGGATTGGATCTGAAGTCCACCTCCGCTGCCTTTTAACTATGAAATTTAAGTCATCTCCTTGTGCCTCAGTTCCCTTATTGGTAAAACAGGTTTTCAGTACCTAACTCACAGACTTGTTCAGAAAATAAAATGAGAAATTAAAATATTTAAAGCACCTAGAACAAAGTTTGGCACTCAGTAAGCAGTATACAAGTCCTTGCTAATGAAATATTCACACACTGCTTTATTTTGTGGCAATGAGAAAGTATTATTTATGTAATCAGGAAAATTTTGAATGACATTAAAGGAACAAACCCAGGTATAGTAGAATTTTCTGACTAAAAAAACTGTACGGTTTTCTAACTTCTTCCCTTCACTTTCTGTAAAAGTATGAATGGAAAAAAAAAATACCAGAACTTCTCTTTCTGGGTGGGAAGAAAGAAAGAAGACAGGGTGGGAGAGAGGCAAGAAGGAAAGGAGGGAAAGAAGGAAAAGAGAAAGATGTATATGTGCCTCTATGGAAGGGTCTCTGCAGTATAGCCATAGTGCCCGGTGCAGTGTATACAGTGGTCATTCGTGTAAGTCAAAATTAAGCTATGCAGAGAGTGATGTTGAGACAGGCTGGGACCTGGGACCCTTCAGTCCTTGCACCTGGACAAACATCTCCTTGAACAACAGAATACAAAGAAGCTATAAGGGAGTAAAAATAACTGCATTGCATGCGCAGATAGAGGCAATTATGAGCAATAAGATACAAAAAGGCCATGAACCAACTGCCACTTCTGGGGTGCCGGAAGCAAAAGCAGGGTACTTTGCACGATCCCTGTACACAGCACCCCCAAGGGGATGCGCAGACCACCTAAGCCACCCCTCTGGCCCGACCCACCCATCCACCCCACCCACACCCCATTTGAGGAACCAGCCCGCCCCCTCCCTCTCCCACCCTTCCACCCACGCCCACCGGGAGCTAGCAAGAGCACCTGTTACTTGTTTTCACTCCCTTGTGCTGCAGCATGAGTTCCATTAAAGCCTTGCCCGAATTTCTCATCTGGCCTTTTATCAATTTCTATTGATTAAAGAGTCCCAAGAAATCTGACTCCCTATGAGATCTGTTTCTTTCATGTTAATCTTTGTTTTCCTGGCGTTAAGAATGTTGCCTATAGCCTGAAATATACAAGATAGCCTATTCTCAAGGCTCTGACCTTTAAGGGTGTAACACTTTTCCATTCTTACAGAGATAAAAAAGCTGCACAACAGAGTAACATTTGTTTTGTTTGAAGTTTACAGGAACATCTGACCTGACCTTTGTGGACAAAGGATTCCTGCACCAAGAAGTCTGCAACAACCAACCTGACCCCTCCCTCAACTTGACTTTAAAAATGCTTTGCTGAAACCCTTCAGGGAATTTGGGGGTTTTGGGGGCACAAACCACTTGTCTCCTTACTTAGTCCTGCAATAAACCTTTCTCCGCTCCAAACTCCAACGTTTCGGTACTGTTTGGCCTCACCATGTGTCGGGCACACAAACCTGCATTCGCTAACATTCCCACAAAAACAATGATTTAGCAACTATCCACAGACTAAAATAGCTCTGGGAAAGCTCTGGAATACAATTAAGAAGCTGCAGCAACCCAGTGGAGCCCCAAAACAGAGGGTGGCCACATAAAAAAGGGTAGGAAGAATTTTACCTGTGTCACTCCATCCCCCAAGTCAGCAAATCCCCTTGGACGTGAGTTCACTCCATGGAAGAAAAGGGGAGCAGGAGAACCCCGGTAGCTTTCACCACTGAGGACGCCAAAAGTCCTCACTGCTGCTGTGGACCCCCGCGGCCTCTGCCATTGCAAATCCCCGAAGTCTTCACCAACGTGGACCACGGCTACGGAGCTTCTCAGAGTGCACGCCACTGAACGCCTCTGACGCCAGTATTCACCGCTCCAAGCCCCGTATGGGCACCACTGCGCATGCCCACCCTGTATTTGGTGCACCTGGAACTGGCATCCCCCACGTGACCTTGGACCCAGCATCAGACTCGCCGTAAGAGTGCATCTCACTGAACCAGGGAAACCGTTAACAGAAGCTGATAATTAACAGAAATGCTTGAACTTGTCTTATAGAACAACAGATAAGGGAATGGCTTGTTAAAACCCTTTTGCTTGTAAACTGCCTTCACTGATTAAGTTCGCTTTAGTTGTCTATTTTCTTAAAGAGAGGAAAAATATCTTTCCTTACATACCTTCTCAGCTTCAGACAGCTCAGCTGTTTTACAGGAACGCGGAGTCAGCTGCTCCCTAGTGCGAGCTGGCTGGGGGCTGGTTAGGACCACCAACCCTAGGACCTGCGTATGTCCCGTGGATGTCAGAGGGCCAGAAAACCCCACCCTCAGATCAGGCTAAGCGCCTCCATCTTGAATCTGCACAAGCAGGTAACCTAGATGCACCTGCGCAGAACACCAATTGGCTCGCCTTTTCCCCTAATTCCAATCACCTTTCCCCACGCCTAAAACCATCCTACTTACCCCAACACTCTCGCCTTCGGGGGATGGATCTGAGACTTGTTCTCTTGTCTCTTCACTTTGTGAATGCTTTGTGAATAAACGTTTTCTTGGCAGTAAACTTAAGTGTATCAGCCTTTGGCTTGCTATGCGTTGGGTAAACAGACCTAGTTTGGTAACACTAGGGCCCTGACATCCACACACAAGCTAAGGTCCTTCCCTGCCAGTCAATAAAGCCTGGAAGAAGTGACTACTTCCAATGTGAAGACACCAATGCAAGGCTACAAGGAAAACAAAAAATCAGGTAAACATAACGCTGTGAAAGGAAGACAATACATTTCCAGCAACTGACACAAGAGAAATGGAAAGCTATGAGATCTTTGACAAAGAATTAAAAGAAATTGTTTTCAAGAAGTTCAGAGAGCTACAAGAGAACACAGATAATTCAGTGAAATCAGAAAAATAATACATGTACCAAAAACAAATACCCCAAATAAAAATGGACTAGGGACCCGAATAAACTTTTGTCCCAAGAAGACATACAAATGACCAACAGGTATATAAAAAGGTACTTAACATCACTAATCGTCAGGAAAATGCAAATCAAAACCACCAAGAGGTATCACCTGACACCTATTAGGAGGGCTATTATCAAAAAATCAAAAGATAGCAAGTGTTGGCAAAGATGTGAATTGTTGGGTGGCAATGTAAATTGGCACAGCCATTATGGAAAGCCGTATGAAGAGTCCTCAAAAAAAGTTAAAAGATAGAACAATTATACTATAACAGCAACCCCATTTTGGGGTTATACCCAAAGGAAACAAAATCAGGACCTTAAAGAGGTAATCTGCACTCCCATGTTTACTGCAGTATCATTCACAATAGCCAAGATAGGGAAATAACCTAAATGTCCATTGATGAATAAATAGATAAAGAAAATGTGACACATAACACACGCACTGAAATATTATTTGACCAGAGAAAAGAAGGAAATCCTGCCGTTTGCGACAACACGGATGAACCCTGAGGATATCATGCCAGGTGAAATGAACTAGACACAGAAAGACGTGCTACGTGTTGTTTTTTGTTTTTTGTTTTCTGGCCGGGCTGCACAGCTTCCAGGATCTTAGTTCCCAGAAACAGGGATGGAACCCAGGTCCATGGCAGTGAAAGCACAGAGACCTAACCACTGGACCTCCAGGGAATTCCCTACATGCTGCTTTTTATTGTAAAACAAGTTACTAAAAACATAAACTCGATAAAACCGGAGTTTGGAATTACGCTGTTGACAATGATGAACTCTCTTGCAGTAGACCAACCTGCTGAGAATGTGTAGGAAAGCTGAATAGAACTAAACATGCACATCCCCACACACCATTTGAAGACATCAGAGAGCTACCAAGCCCATGAGGACTTGGGGAAGGTAAGAGTCCATAAATTGGGGAAGCGAGGTAGTTGAAACATTTGGCGCCGTTTTTCACTCCCAGCTGCTAGCTGGGAGCTTTTACTGATTAAAAGGCAGCTGCAAGGCCAAGAAGTTGAGGAGAAAACCGTGGTTTACAGAGAGAGAGAGGCTGAATAGAACTTCTGGAAGTCTTATGGGTTTTGGTATAAAAATTGGAGTACAAGCCCACAAAGGAGGAAGTAATGTGGTAAACACCCTAAGCATTCAGTTGGGATCACAAAAGGATAGATACTCCAAATTAAATGAATCATAAATTGCCCAGCCTTCACATAAAAAAAGGTTTGAATGAGTTTAATCTCTATTGGGGTTAAGGAGATCTTCATTCCTCTAACTGCTCACCAAAAGCAAAAATATATTTTACTTAGAGGAAGAACAAGATCCTGAGTTTATCTTTTTTTTTTCTAATATTTATTTATTTATATTGGTTGCACTGGGTCATTGTGGCACGTGGGCTCCTTTGTTGCAGCCCAAGGGCTCCTTAGTTGTGGCATGCGAACTCTTAGTTGTGGCATGCATGTGGGATCTAGTTCCCCGACCGGGGATCAAACCCGGGCCCCCTGCATTGGGAGCACGGAATCTTAACCACTGCGCCACCAGGGAAGTCCCCTCAGTTTATCTTGATAATATATAACATACAACGTCTGATATTCAATCAAAAATAACTTGGTATGCAAAAAGGAAGGAAGGAAGGAGAGAGGGAGAGGAAAAGAAAGAAAAGAAGAAAAAAATTATTTGATTGAAAAGGAAGAGAAAAAGGCAAAAAACACTTAGATGAAAAATTCAAATATTAGAGTTATCAGGTAAGAACACTAAAATAGTTGTAACTAATATGCTCAAAGAAATTAAATGACAAGATGGTGAATTTCACCATATACTGCATGTTACAGAGAAGAATCAAATAGGAATTCCAGAACTGAAAGATATATAACTGAAATTAAGAGTTCACGGTTGGAGAAGTTTCACTTCTGATTAGGCTGTTGAAGTTATAAAACATCATTGCTCCTGCTCAAACAACAACATATCAGCTAAACTAAAAAAAATCTTAATTTTAAAATGATATTATAATGACATTGAAGAGCCGTGGAAACCATAAAGTCTAAGTGATCTATACTGCAGAATATGGCAAGCCCTTTGCAGGAGGGAATAACTGGCAGTCAGTTTTACATGTGGGCATGATTATCCTCTCTGGTAACGTGGATGCGCCACTCAAAAACGTCAAGAAAAACTTGATGGCTCAGCTGTTGGGAATGTGCCAGAAGGCAGCCTTTGGTTGTTAAACTCTTCAGTGAATGCCTCAACTACAGAAAGCCAACCCACCCAAAGCCACACTTCTCTGGGGGTGGTCTGTATCTACTGCCTGATTGAGGCATTTTGGCTTAACACAGGAAAACTGTGACTGGCTATTTTATCCCGGGACTCCTTGTGGGGTTGCCTGAGATTACTGGGTCTGTGTTGCAGCCTGACTGTCCTCTTTGCTTCTTTCCTCTCTCTTCAATAGATATTGATTCCTAATAAACATACTGTCCTTTAGACTCTGTCTCAGAGACTGCTGACTGGAGAACTCCATCTGTAGACAGTTACTACCAGGAATGGCCAAAAAAGTGAACACTGAAGTGGGTTTTCGAGCTAGATTACTCTCTGCCCAGCTGCTACTGAAGACTTCATCACTGGTGAAAAGTGGAGCACACAGAGTTGTTAAAAATTTCAGTAGTGATGAATGCACTAGCATGTAAAGAGAATGCACTAGCCAA
The DNA here is from genome assembly GCF_028021215.1 of Eschrichtius robustus. NCBI lineage: Eukaryota > Metazoa > Chordata > Mammalia > Artiodactyla > Eschrichtiidae > Eschrichtius > Eschrichtius robustus. The sequence continues at coordinate 14,812,366 of NC_090831.1, forward strand.
ACGTATCAGTCAGTATTTTAAAAGTATGGGGGAGGAAAGTACCTCAACCTATTAAAGGCCAAATAGGAAGATCCCATAGCTGGTATCATACTCAATGGTGAAAAACTGAAAGCTTTTCCTCTAAAATCAGGAACAAGTCACAAATGCCCACTCTCACCACTTCTATACAACATAGTACTGGAAGTCCTAGACAGAGTAATTAGACAAGAAAAAGAAATAAAAGACATCCAAATTGAAAAGGAAGAAGTAAAATTGTCTCTGTTTGCAAATGACATGATCTTATGTATAGAAAATCCAAAAGACTACATGAAAAATAGTATGGTACTGGCAAAAAGACTGTTAGAACTAATAAATGAACTCAGTAAAGTTGTATGATATAAGCTCAACATACAAAAATCAGTTGCATTTCTATGCACAAACAATGAACTATCCGAAAAAGAAATAAGTAAAATAATCCCAATTACAATAGCACCAAAATGAATAAAATACTTAGGAATAAACTCAACCAAGGAGATGAAAGACTTGTACACTACAAACTATATGACATTGATTAAAGAAATTAAAGAAGACACAAACAAATGGAAAGACATCCTGTGCTCATGGATTAAAAGGCTTAATGTTATTAAAATGTCCATACCACCCCAAATGATCTATAGATTCAATGCAATCCCTATCAAAATCCCAAAGGCATTTTTAACAGAAAGAGAAAAAACTATTCTTCATATGGAACCACAAAAACCCTCAAATAGCCAAAACAATCCTAAGCAAGAAGAACAAAGTTGGAGGCATCACACTTCCCGATTTTGAAACATATTACAAAACTAGTAATCAAAGCAGTATGGTACTGGCATTAAGACAGACATATTGACCAACAGAATAGAATAGAGAGCCCAGAAATAAATCCATGCATATACACTCAACTGATCTTAGGGTGCCAAGAGTACACAGTGTGGAAACCATAGTCCTTTCAACAAATGGTGTTGAGAAAACTGGATAGCCATATGCAAAAGAAAGAGATTGGACTCTTTTCTTATATCTCACACAAAAATCAACTCAAATGGATTAATAAGTTAAACATAAGACCTGGAACTATAAAAATCCTAGCAGAAAATATAGGGAAAAAATTCTTGATATTGATCTTGGCAATGATTTCACAGATATGACACCAAAAGCACAGGCAACACAAACAAAAATAAACAAGTAGGACTACATCAAACTAAAAAACCTTCTGCACAGCAAAGAAAACAATCAACAGAGTCAAAGGCAAGCTAGGGGATGGGAGAAAATATTTGCAAACCATACATCTGATAAGGGATAAATCTCCAAAGTGTATAATGAATCCCTACAACTCAACAGCCAAAAAACTAATAACCTGATTAAAAATGAACTAAAGACTTGAATAGGCATTTCTCCAAAGAAGACATATAAATGATCAACATACATATGAAAAAATGTTTAACGTCACTAATCATTGGGAAATGCAAATGAAAACCATAATATCACCTCACACCTGTCACGACAGCTATCATGAAAGACCAAAAGACAACAACTGTTGGCAAGGATGTGGGGAAAAGGGAACTCTTGTGCCCTGTTGGTGGGGATGCAAAATGGTACAGCCACTATGAAAAACGGTATGGAGTTTCCTCAAAAAATTAAAACTAGAACTACCATATGATCCAGGAATCTCACTTCTGGGTATTTATCCAAAATAATTGAAATTAGGATCTCAAAGACATATAAGCACTCCCATGTTCACTGCAGCACTATTCACAATAGCTAAGACGTGGAAACACCCTAAATGTCCATCAACATAGAAATGGATAAATAAAATGTGGTATATACATACAACGGAATGCTAGTCAGCCTTACAAAAATAAGAAAATTCTGCAGTATGCACGGCATAGATAAACCTTGAGGATATTATGCTAAGGGAAACAAGTCAGTCACAGAAAGATAAATCTGCATGATTCTCTGCTTATATGAAGTATCTAAAATAGTCAAATTCATAGAATCGAAGAGTGAAATGGTGGTTGCCGGGGATTGGGGGGCACGGGTGGGTGGGAAACGGGAAGTGACTAATCAATGGGTATAAAGTTTCAGTTAAGTAAGAGGAGTCAGTTCTAGGGATCTGCTGTACAACATGCCACAGTCCACAATAATGCACTGCACACTGAAAAATTCGTTCAGTGGTAGATCTCATGTGAAATATTCTTATCACAATAAACTGAAATTTCAAAAAAGAAAAATATGCAGGAATCGGTAACTGAAAAGAGTAGGGAGTTAGATGCCTAGTGCAAAGCTCATTGACACTCTAGGAAAATATAAGGAAAGACTAAAAGCAACTAACTGGCAGTTGAAAGGCCAGCATGAGTTAGAGCACCTCTTGGGAGACTGCTAAGAGGCTCTGAAAAGTATCTGCAGTTGGGGGTGCAGGGAAATCTAAGCACGAGGCCCAGGACTCAATCACAAGAGTAGCAGGTTTCCAGAGGTTAAACTCTCAGCCATGGCAGGTCTTAATGCCAAGATTAGAGCCTTGTTTGAGAAAGAATAGGACATTGACACATGGGATGAGGATATCTGGGTTGAAAACCCTGAAACTCTTAAATCCACAAATTTTCCTAAAACTTCTGAGCCTTCAGAAGTGGCACATCCCTTTCCAAGAGCTAAGTGCTCTGTTCCCCTGAAGACAATTCAAAAGCCTCTCCTCTGTGAGCAAGGATGTGTCCCAGGATATGGCCCCTCATTCGTCCTGGGTACCAGGCCTATAACTCGGGTGAAGTCACAGGATGCCCCAACCAGCAACAGGCAGGGCCAGAAAAGGGAGGAAAAGCCCTGTACCACAGCGTGTACTGGCAGGGCCAGTGGAGTCTGTGTGGGACTGGATCTGAGCATGTTTGGTAAAGGGGGCCTGGAACATAAGACTGGATAACAGAAAGTTTACAAATTAATTGCACTTTTCCGAGATAAAGGGTTTAACACGCTAGCAAAGACTCTAATCTGGCTCTAGGATGGCTCCTAGAAGCATGGAAAAAGTAATGGTCTGTACTAAGTGAGGAAAAAATACCAGAACTACTGTGGCAGACAGTGGAAGAAGAGATTCAAGGACTCAGGGAAGTGGGCATGCAGGAGTGGACAGACTGTGTAAGGCCATAAAACTCAACAGATGGTCAGGTTTGATGGGAAAGCCTTCCTCAGTTTGTGGTGATTTGTTATGGCAGCCCCAGGAAATGAAACACTTCCTGCCACAGGTGCTGATCCCAGGGCACTCCCTGTAAACAGCCTGCACACTGAGTTCCATCTCAGAGTCTGCGCTTCCCTGAGAACCCAGTCTCACTGTACCTGTGTCACAGGTGGGAGGGGCCTGGCATCACCTCAAAACACTTGGAACTAGAAGATAACTGAAATTAACTAAATCTGAACCCCAGCTGCCACCAGCTCAGCTAAGATCATAGAGATCAGCCCCTCAATAGTATAAGAAGCTGGAAAGCAGAGAGATCTCACAGTCTTTTTTATTTATTTATTTATGGCTGCGTTGGGTCTGCACTGCTACATGTGAGCTTTCTCTAGTTGCGGCGAGCAAGGGCTACTCTTTGTTGTAGTGAGCGGGCTTCTCACTGAGGTGGCTTCTTTTGTTGCAGAGCACGGACTCTAGGCACGCAGGCTTCAGTAGTTGTGGCATGCAGGCTCAGTAGTTGTGGCTCACGGGCTCTAGAGTGCAGGCCCAGTAGTTGTGGCGCACGGGCTTAGTTGCTCTGTGGCATGTGGGATCTTCCTGGGCCAGGGCTCGAACCCGTGTCCCCTGCATTGGCAGGTGGATTCTTAACCACTGCACCACCAGGGAAGCCCTCTCACAGTCTTATAGTATACTGGTGACTTGCTTGCAAAGTCTGGCTATTGGGAGGGGGCTGACTTCGTTCTCAAGCAGTCCAGACGTAAACTGAAACGAATTAAAGCTGCTATTGATCCCTCACTGAGGTTAACTCCTAGTGAGATCAAAGAAATCATCCCCTCACCTTAGCTGCCTGACAGAATCTACTTCACTGTCTACTGCTTTAAACACAATGTCTGTCATAAAATTGAAAATGTATGAGACACACGAAGAAGCAGGAAGACTAGGTTAAAAAAAACTAGATCTATAGTCTAGGTTAAAAAAATAAATTGATAGAAGCAGACCTACAGATGCAGATGGTCCAGATATTGGAATTAGAGACATGAATTTTATAATCGCTTTTCTTTACCTTAGAGAGATATTTGGGAAATAATCTCTCATTTATTTCAAGTTTACAGTTCCTTTAGTTGTTTTTTTTTTTCACCCATCAGATTGACAAAAATCCAAAGGCTTGCCAAAATTAGCCAGATTGTGCAGAAACAGGCACTTTCATACACTGCTGATAAAAATGAAAAATAGTACTATCCCCTGGAGTTGAATTTGACAATACTGAACAAATCTACTTACGCATGTATTATTTGACCTACAGATTTATCAGGAATTTATCCCGAAGATATAGTTTTAACAACATAAAAATACATATGCAAAAATTATTCACTACAGCATTATTTATAATTGTAAAATATTGTAAACTACTTAAATGTACAAACACAGGAGATTGCTTTCACTGGCTATATCTGGGATAATTTCAGCTTCAAGATAAATAAGAACAATGACTGTTGGCTGAATACACTATGATAAATAGACACTCTGAAGTACTGGAAACTGGTAAAAAAAAAAAAAAAGGGAAATCTTTATAAACCGAAAGAGAGTAATTTCCAGAACATATTTTAAATAAAAAATGCAAAAGAATATATGTAGTATGCTAGTTTTTTTTTTGTAAAAAAGAAGAGAAAATAAGAAAACATGCACATATTTGTATAACTTTGCAAAAAGTAATACAAGACTGATAATACAAAAAGTAATAAAATTGGTTACCCATAAGGAATGGAGATGAAGGGATGGTTGAAGGGATAGGAGAAGGAGTGACACTTCCCTGAGTGTACATTTCTATACAGTTTTGACTTTTGGATTCATATTAGTGTTCTACATATCCAATAAAATAAAGTTAATAAGGATGGGGAAAATCTTAAATTAAATGAAAACAGTAACAAACCTAACTGTTTCCAGTGAATAAAGTGATCTGCCTCAGGAAGTTTCTCATTTTTTTTATTATAGTAAAATATACATAACATACAATTGACCATTCTAACAATTTTTAAGTCTGTAGTTCTGTGGCATTAAGTACATTCATATTGCTGGGCAATCATCACCACCATCCATTTCCAGATATCTCTTCATCTTGCAAAACTGAAACTCCAAACCCATTAAATAACAACTCCCCATTGTCGCCAGTCCTGGGTAACTACCATTCTACCTTCTGTCTCTATGACTTTGACTACTCCAGGTACTTCATATAAATGGAATCATACAATATTTGACCTTTTATGATTGGCTTGCTTTATATGGCATCATGTCCTCAAGGTTCTTCCATGTTGTAGCATGTATCAAAATTTCCTTCCTTTTAAGGCTGTAGGAATATATCACATTTGTTTATCCATTAACCAGTCAATGGACACTAGAGTTGCTTCTACCTTTGACGATTATGAATAATGCTGCTATGATTGTAGGTGTACAAATATTTCTTTGAGACCTTGCTTTAATTTTTGGAGGGGTATATATCCAGAAATGGTACTGCTGTCATATGAAAGTTCTATTTTACTTTTTTCAGGAATTGCAATGTTGTTTTCCATAGTGGCTATACCATTTTATATTCCCACCAAGAGCGCACAGGTATTCCAGTTTTACTACATCCTCACCAACATCTGTTATTTTCTGGGTTTGATAGTAGCTATCCTAATGGGTATAAGGTGGTATCTCATTGTGATTTTAATTTTGATTTTCCTGATGATGAGTGATGTTGAACATCTTTTCATGTGCTTATTGGCCATTTGTATATCTTGTTTGGAGAAATGTCTATTCAAGCCCTTTGTCCATTTTTAAATCAGATTGTTTGGTTTTTGTTGTTGAGTTTTAGGAGTTCTTTTTATGTTCTGGATATTAACCCTTTATCAGATATATGGTGAGCAAACAGTTTCTCTGATTCCATGGTTTGTCTTTTCACTCTGCTGATTGTTTCCTTTGATAAACAAAAGCATTTAATTTTGATGTAGTCCAATTTATCTTTTTCTTTTGTTGTCCATGTTTCTGGTGAGATATCCAACAAATCACAGTCTAATGTAATATCATGCTTTCCTTTTATGTTTTCTTATAAGAGTATTATAATTTTAGGTCTTACATTTAGGTCTTTAATCCATTTTGAGTTAATTTTTTTGTACCTTGTATAAGTAAGAGTTCAACTTCATTTATCTACATATCAATACCCAGTTTTCCCAGCACCATTTGTTAAAAAGACTGCCCTTTCTTTTTGAACGGCCTTGGCACTTTTGTTGAGAATCATTCAACCATATATGTGAGGGTTTATTTTGGGACCTCTCTATTCTATTCCATTGGTCTGTCTTTATGCCAGTACCGCAAGAAAATGTTGAAGATAGTATTTTGACTTCAGTCCAAAGAGAAAAAAAGGTTAACCTTGAACTCTTCTCAATAGGTTTGTTGTAGTGGTATCAGTATTATGAAACCATTTTGTGGGTATTGCAAAACTGAGCAAATGAATGACAATAGTAAGGTTCTTGAGAACCAGGGCAATGTAGAAGATGAGAGATACAAGTATGGAATGGGGAAAGGCAAGCAAGATCCTAGGTCGGATTCTAATTAGAGGTATCCATATAAATTTATTATTTCAATGACGCTCAGTCACTCATTTGCAACGAGCAAAGCCTGAACCCACACCTTCGTTTCTAAATACAATTCTCCACAAAAATGAACCAGGGGTTCATGGAGAAATGGCTTATTACAAAGGCTGGGGCAGAGAAAATCAAGATGAGCCTGGAATATGTTACTGTGCCAGAAAATAAGGAAGTGCTCAGAAAAGGATAAGGATACATTAAAAAAATGAAGGGGCTTTCACTGGCCAAGTCTGGGGTAATTTGAGCAGCAAGGTACATAAGAACAATAACAGAATGAATAAAATAAGAATCCATGAGTCCATGTTGACAATAGATAATAAATTAGTAGATATATGGAAAGAAAGGGAAAGCTCTTGCATACAGTGGAGTTCTGATTAACAAACACAGTAGCACTGATGGAAGTACAAAATCGCCATTTAAAAACCATCTTGGTAAAAATAGATTTAGGCAAGAACCATTATGCATGCCAAATTGGGGGAGGGAGATTTTGGCAAGAAACAGAGTATTTACATAGTTTCAGAGTGTCCACCTACAAGTTTCTTATTTATTAAAAATGGAAAAATAGTAGCTATAGAGTGGAGAGCTCTGACAACACAGATGACAACTAACTTCATAAGGGGCAAATGGACCAGGTTTAAATGTAGAAGTCTGGGCCTGTAGAGGATGATCAACTTAGTATTGATCTCAGAAACATCTCAGTGTAGGTAGGAGGCAGGAAAACATGGGAGGGTCAAGAAGAAACAGCAGATGTTTAGAGGGGACCAAAGAACACGTGTCTACCGTGTTCTAGGAGCTCTTCATCTGAACTACTGAGTAGGGGATGGCCTGGCCCACTGCCCAGATCCCCGTCCAAGAAGGGCTTGCTGGGACCTCCCTGGTGGTACAGTGGTTAAGACTCTGCGCTTCTAACAAAGGGGTCGTGGGTTTGATTCCTGGTCAGGGAACTAAGATCCCAGATGCTGCGCTGTGTGGCCAAAAGAAAAAAAAAGGGACTTGCTGCTTACCTCTGAGGGAGTGCGGTCCCCAGGCAGCCTCCTGCCAGGGCCTGCAGAGTGGACCCCCCCTGGCAGAAAGCTGCCTGACCCCAGGTCACACGCCTCCTAGGGCCACCGGCCTCCAGTAGCTGGTGGGCAGAGGTGTAATGGCCCAGCTCCTCTGAGCTGGATGGGGACATTCTATGGGCAGTGCTCCCTACAGAGCCCAGACCTGCCTGGGAGTCCAGCTTTGTCCTCTGCCAATCCTGCTTCCTCCCCCTGCTTTTCACAGGTTCAGCGATCTCTATCAACTTGCACCCCAAACTCAGCCTCTGCTTCCTTAGAACCCAACCTGCAAGAGGCTCGCTCAAAAGCTACTGCTTTTTTCACTAAATTAAGAAGGAAAAGAAGGGCAAATCATGCACTTACAAAAATACATTGTTTCAAAAGAAAGCAACAGATGAGCACGGGCTGTTCCAACTAATGAAAATCTTGTTTTCAGAAATCTGTTTGTCAGTTATTTGGATTGGGAGATAAATTTTTCCAAGATGTATGCTGTTTTGAAGAAGGAGGTTGGATTCTGCATCAGTTTCCTAGGCCTGCTATAAGAAAGTAACAAAAACTGGGTGGCTTAAAACAACAGAAATTTATAACCTCAGTTCTGGAGGCTGGAAGTCTGTAATCCAGGTGTCAGCTGGGCCGTGCTCACTCTCCAAGCTTCTGCAGTTGCTGGAGGTGCTCCTTGTGGCGCAGCTGAGTAACTCCCATCCGTGCCTCCATCATTACACAGCCCTCTTCCCTCTCCGTCTGTCTTCACATGCATTCTCCTCTGTGTGTGTCTGTTTCCAAGTCTCTTCTTTTTTTTTTTTTTAAATAAAGAAACCAGTTCTATTGGATTAAGGACCTGCCCTACTGCGGTGTGACCTCATCTTAATTTGCATCTTAATTGTTCCTATTTGCAAATGAGATTAAATTCACAGGTACCAGGAGTTAGGACTTCAATTACCTCTTGTAGAGACTAAAGAAAAAACTCCTCCTAGGTGTTTCTTTTCTACTTGCAAAACTTCTGGCCACCAAATGCTGGGGGGAGCTGCCGGGTTTCCCCACACCAAGCAATTCTGCAACACCAGCTGGGGGTCCTACAATTCAGTTCAGTCCTGACACTACCTGGAGTTAGTGTCAGATCCCATAGTGTAAGGGCTCAATCCCACCCTCCACTACAGGTGCCCATGGCAAGTTCAGGTTGTCACCTGTGGTTCTTACCAACTGGCTGTAAATTGGAGGTTCACATGACCCCCTCCTAGGATTTAATTAATTTACTGGAGTGGCTCACAGAACTCAGAGAAACATTTTACTTACTCGATTACTGGTTTATTATAAGGGTATAACTCAGGAATCGCCAGATGGAAGAGATGCATAGGGCAAGAGGTGTGAAGTTTCTAAGCCCCCTCCAGGCCCCATTCTCTCTGCACCACCACGTGTTTACCAACCCGGAAGCTCTCTGAATCTTACCCTTTTTGTTTTTATGGAGGCTTCATTATATAGGCATGGTTGATTCAATCATTGGCCTGTCTCCTCTCCCCAGAGGTCGGGGGTGGGAGAAGGTAGGGAGGTAGGGGGATGCAATGAGGGTGGGGCTGAAAGTTCCAACCCTCTAATCACCAGGTTGGTTCTCCTGGCAACAAGCCCCCATCGTTAGGACCTTTCTAAGAGTCACCTCATTAACATACACTCAGGTGTGATTGAAAGGGGCTTTCTTTAGTTGCGGCGAGCAGGGGCTACTCTTCGTTGCAGTGCACGGGCTTCTTTTGCGGTGGCTTCTCTTGTTGTGGAGCGTGGGCTCTAGGCATGCGGGCTTCAGTAGTTGTGGCATGCAGGTTCAGTAGTTGTGGCTTGTGGGCTTTAGAGCACAGGCTTAGTAGTTGTGGCGCACGGGCTTAGTTGCTCCGCAGCATGTGGGATCTTCCCAGACCAGGGCTTGAACCCGTGTCCCCAGCATTGGCAGGCGGATTCTTAACCACTGTGCCACCAGGGAAGCCCAAAAGGGGCTTTCTTAAGAATAACAAAAAATACTTGTATTGCTCTAATCACCTGGGAAATTTCAAGTGTTTGGAGAGCTTCGTGCAAGAACAGGGACAAACACCAAACATAATATTTCTTATTATAAATCACAATATCACAGGGACACAATTCAATGCATGACAGATTCTGTCCTAGACTAGCTTACCAAAGCCTCTCTAAGCCCAATAATGCTGAACTACAGCAGAAACACAGAAAGCAATACTAATAGGAAATATTACCACCATCACCACCCAACTTGCTTGATTCCTTGAAGGTGGCTCTAGGCAGCAGCCTGTTGGGGGTCTTAGAGAAGAGAGGTGAAGAGAGTGATGTAATTTTAGATGTGAGAATGTAATAGGGAGGAACAAACCTGATTCCATATTGGATCTACTTCTTTTACTTTAACCTTTGTATTCTATTGCTTTTGCTAGAAGTTTATCACTAAAGGGAAAGTATACATAATGGGCCATCCCCAGGAACCCTGCCTCCTGTACCTAAGTGTTAAGCTAAAATGCCTTTGTTTAGCTCACAAGAAACATCCTGACCAGGTGCACCTGTAAATGGCTTCAGGAAAGACGTAGGGCTTCCCTGGTGGCGCAGTGGTTGAGAATCTGCCTGCTAATGCAGGGGACACGGGTTCGAGCCCTGGTCTGGGAACATCCCACATGCCGCGGAGCAACTAGGCCCGTGAGCCACAACTACTGAGCCTGCGTGTCTGGAGCCTGCGCTCCGTAACAAAAGAGGCCACGATAGTGAGAGGCCCACGCGCCGCGATGAAGAGTGGCTCCCGCTTGCCGCAACTAGAGAAAGCCCTCACACGGAAAGGAAGACCCAACACAGCCAAAAAAATAAATAAATTAAAAAAAAAAAAGAAGTAATTAACACATCCGCTCTGGAGTCTGGCCGGAACCAGGAAATATTTGCAACAACTTACTGTCTTTTTCACTTTACCGCCTCAGCTACCCCTCTTTGTTCTGTAAAAGAAACTAGCATCCAAACCTGCGGAAGATGGTTCTTTGGGACACTAGTCCATCATCTCAGTCTGCTGGCTTTCCAAATAAAGTCTCTATTCCTTGCCCAATGACTCGTGTCTTGATTTATTGGGCTGTCATGCGGTGAGCAGTATGAGCCTGGAGTAGGTAACAAGAACAGGTAGAAGGTTGTGTGGTCTCTGGAGAGGAAAGAGGCTATACTGCAGGGAAGTAGGCAGATGTTTGGGAGGACACAGTGCTTAGTCCAGACTTCTTGCACCTAAAATCATACCAGGAACCTGGGTTGGCTTTATTAGCCAGGGGCTTTGGTTGAAGTGCGGGCTTGGAGTGGAGGAACACCGTCGTGGGGAATCTTACGGTCCAAGGTAATACCTCTACTGTGTCAGCGGCAGCCCCAGCTCCAGGAGCAGCTTGGAGAGAGATGTGTGGAGGTGGCAAAAGATGGGGTGAAGGTAGGGGAGCAGCCATGCAGCCAAAGGTAGGCACATGTGTATAGCTACATTCATGTAAAATATAAATATGGACACATTTAATCAAAACAATAAGTTCCTTGAACCAAAAAGAATCTCAGGCCAACATATGATAAAGTTAAGCATTTGTTAAAAGGTTTTCAAAGATCACTGTTACAAAGCTGGGGTTTGTCCAAGCTGGAAAACTTCCCAATAAAACAGTCTAGATATATAAGCACTTAAGAGGGTGCTCTCAGTAGGCCAGACAAATGTGCTGTTTCCCACACTGTACATGGAATTTTTATAGCTTATTTGTGGATAGAAAATAGCTTAAAATATTTGCAGGGACTTGTCCCTTCCTTCAGAAGGAGCTGTGGCTAATTAGAATTTCTGTTTTGTTTTGCTCCCTGACCTTTCAGTTGGCTTGTAAGCTATTAAGTGATGTTCAAGCTTTTTGTTTTGGGGCATGGAAGTTGTTTGGCATTATTTTGCATAAACACATCAAACATGGTGTTGAAATACTTTAAAGTTATTAGGCAATTGAATACATTGTTATTGTTTTCCTTAGTGGCCAATGGCTCATGTATTAAAACAAAGCTGTTGCCTCCTATGCAGTATTTTGGGATACATTAGTGATGCATTATTAATAGAGTTAGAAGTTTTTATTTTTAGACTTGGCTAAATTGGGAAAAGAAAAGGGTAGTCATGTAGGTGAAATTTAATAAAAATATATGTGGAACTAAAATGTAAATAGTTGGCATAATTTGAAGAAAGTTTTCACCTGAAATGTATAAGATAATCAGTCAAAAAATATATATTTTACAGCACATTCTCCTTTCACTGCTATTTTAACATTTGTGAGACAAAATAAAATTTTGTCTGAGTCTTTAAACAAAGAGGTAAGTGTAAGCACTAGTCATAATTTGGTTGGGACCAAAAGTCCAGTTAGGTTCAACCAAATGTTTAAATGGAATGGCTCCTTAATTATCTGTACAATGACATAAAGAAGTTGTAGCTAATTAGAATATACAGCATAAATTTTAACTCTTGTGAGTGTTAGCAAAGAGCTAGACACATTAAACAATGGATCTAGAAATCTACCTTCCTAAGGGTCTAAATTGGACTTACAAGATATAAATATAGGCAAGGATAAACTTCTGTACCATTAAAACATCTGGAAAATGAGTTTTGTGATAATACAGTAGGAATTCTGGGCCTATTCCAAATTATGAAAACCTGTCATAATTATACTTCTGATTTATCAAGCAATTTGAAGTGCAATTTAGAAGGAAGGAAGGTGAACTGGAAATTACAATTAATTCAAGAATTCTGCCCTGTTCAGATGAATACCTGGGGTTGGAGTTGTGATGCTTTTTCTGAACTTTACCTGAATAATCATTAAATATAATTTGACATTTTGTAAGCAGCTTTTGGCAGGAAAGAGCTCTTTGCAGGAAAGAGCTCCCTGCAGGAGGCCCCTTTTGTCTTGACACTAACCTTAAGCCAGGCACCCCCCATGCTCTACTCATCTCTGGCCCAAGCACAGCTTTCAGACCTTTGATAACACAATACCTTGCCTAACGTGTTGGTTCTTTCCATAGATCAAAGAAGTAGAAAAGAAGAATAAGGAATTAACAGACGACCAGATCTCTTCTCTAGCTTCCCCTTCAGTAAGCTCCCAAACTGTGTGAATAAGATTGCATCTAGAGAAAGATCACAAGAAGTCAACAAGCCTGCACACATTGTGGGATGGCAACAACTCTGACCCCCGTCTCAGTGATTAACTGAGATTACTTTCCTTTTTCCTTTTAAAAGCTTTCGTGGCCGAGCAGTATCTTTAGAGATGGTTTTGGGGGACACTGATTGCTGGCAGATTGCCAGCATTCTGATTAAAAGCAGTTTTCCTTTCTACCAACATTTGTCTCTCTCTCAAGTACTGATTTCTGAGCGGCGAACAGCCAGACCTGAGTTTGGTAACAATCTAAGCTTGTCCCTGAAATTAGTGAGGATTTGGGTTACTTTTCATTAGTAGTGACATCTATGTGGAACTGCAAGGGCCACATTTTTCCTTGACTGACCAAGGAGAAAAATGTATGGTCATTAAGAGGAACAGGCACAAACAATCAAGGAATACTGGTGGGAGGGCCCAGTGGTGTTGGGGATGAAGGAAACACACGCAAAAGCATGGATCCTACAACTTCAGAGACAAAAGGTGTTGCTGAGGATCGCTGGTACTGTGGACTTCTGCTGTGTACAGGGAGTTCTGTGGCTCTAAGGATCTTCCTTAAAGACAGTCACAGGGAATAAAGGGGCCGCCTAATGGGTGGAGCTCTGGGCACCCAACATCCTCTGCATCCAGAGAGGGTCCATCTGATTAATATATTTGAGTGCTGCATAAGGTTTTGTAAAAAAAAAAAAAAAAAAAAGACTCCACTGTATGACATAACCATGTTTAAAAATCACACTAGTTTTTTTTTTGAGTATAAGATGTTATTGAGGTAGGAACCAAGATGGCGGAGTAGAAGGACGTGCTCTCACTCCCTCTTGTGAGAATACCAGAATCACAACTAGCTGCTGGACAATCATCAACAGGAAGACACTGGAACTCACCAAAAAAGATACCCCACATCCAAAGACAAAGGAGAAGCCACAATGAGACAGTAGGAGGGGCGCAATCACAGTAAAATCAAATCCCATGACTGCTGGGTGGGTGACTCACAGACTGGAGAACACTTATACCACAGAAGTCCACCCACTGGAGTGAAGGTTCTGAGCCCCACGTCAGGCATCCCAACCTGGGGGTCCGGCAACGGGAGGAGGAATTCTTAGACAATCAGACTTTGAAGGTTAGTGGGATTTGATCGCAGGACTTCGACAGGACTGGGGGAAAAAGAGACTCCACTCGTGGAAGGCACACAAAAAGTAGTGTGTGCATCGGGACCCAGGGGAAGGAGCAGTGACCCCAGGGGAGACTGAACCAGACCTACCTGCTAGCGTTGGAGGGTCTCCTGCAGAGGCGGGGGGTGGCTGTGGCTCACCGTGGGGACAAGGACACTGGCAGCAGAAGTTCTGGGAAGTACTCCTTGGCGTGAGCCCTCCCAGAGTCTGTCATTAGCCCCACCAAACAGCCCAAGTAGGCTCCAGTGCTGGGTTGCCTCAGGCCAAACAATCAACAGGGAGGAAACCCAGCCCCACCCATCAGCAGTCAAGTGGATTAAAGTTTTACTGAGCTCTGCCCACCAGAGCAACAGCCAGCTCTACCCACCACCATTCCCTTCCATCAGGAAACTGCCACAAGCCTCTTAGATAGCCTCATCCACCAGAGGACAGACAGCAGAAGCAAAAAGAACTACAATCCTGCAGCCTGTGGAACAAAAACCACATTCACAGAAAGATAGACAAGATGAAAAGGCAGAGGATTACGTACCAGATGAAGGAACAAGATAAAACCCCAGAAAAACAACTAAACGAAGTGGAGATAGGCAACCTTCCAGAAAAAGAATTCAGAATAATGATAGTGAAGATGATCCAGGACCTCGGAAAAAGAATGGAGGCAAAGATCGAGAAGATGCAAGAAATATTTAACAAAGACCTAGAACAATTAAAGAACAAACAAACAAGAGATGAACAATACAATAACTGAAATGAAAACTACACTAGAAGGAATCAATAGCAGAATAACTGAGGCAGAAGAACGGATAAGTGACCTGGAAGACAGAATGGTGGAACTCACTGCTGCAGAATAAACTAAAGAAAAAAGAATGAAAAGAAATGAAGACAAACTAAGAGACCTCTGGGACAACACTGAACACAACAACATTCGCATTATAGGGGACCCAGAAGGAGAAGAGAGAGAGAAAGGACCAGAGAAAATATTTGAAGAGATTATAGTGGAAAACTTCCCTAACTTGGGAAAGGAAATAGCCACCCAAGCCCAGGAAGTGCAGAGAGTCCCAGGCAGGATAAACCCAAGGAGAAACACACCAAGACATATAGTAAACAAATTGGCAAAAATTAAAACAAAGAAAAATTATTGAAAGCAGCAAGGGAAAAACGACAAATAACATACAAGGGAACTCCCATTAGGTTAACAGCTGATTTCTCAGCAGAAACTCTACAAGCCAGAAGGGAGTGGCACAATATATTTAAAGTGATGAAAGGGAAAAACCTACAACCAAGTTTACTCTACCTGGCAAGGATCTCATTCAGATTCAATGGAGAAATCAAAAGCTTTACAGACAAACAAAAGCTAAGAGAATTCAGCACCACCAAACCAGCTCTACAACAAATGCTAAAGTAACTTCTCTAAGTGGGAAACACAAGAGAAGAAAAGGACCTACAAAAACAAACCCAAAACAATTTAGAAAATGGTCATAGGAATATACATACAGATAATTACCTTAAACGTGAATGGATTAAATGCTCCAACCAAAAGACACAGGCTTGCTGCATGGATACAAAAACAAGACCCACCTATATGCTGTCTACAAGAGACCCACTTCAGACCTAGGGACACATACAGACTGAAAGTGAGGGGATGGAAAAAGATATTCCATGCAAATGGAAATCAAAAGAAAGCTGGAGTAGCAATACTCATATCAGATAAAATAGACTTTAACATAAAGAATGTTACAAGAGACAAGAAAGGACACTACATAATGATCAAGGGATCAATCCAAGAAGAAGATATAACAATTATAAATATATGTGCACCCAACACAGGAGCACCTCAATACATAAGGCAACTGCTAACAGCTATAAAAGAGGAAATCGACAGTAACACAATAATAGTGGGGGACTTTAACACCTCACTTACACCAATGGACAGATCATCCAAAATGAAAACAAATAGGAAACACAAGCTTTAAATGACACAAAAGAACAGATAGATTTAATTGATATTTATAGGACATTCCATCCAAAAACAGCAGATTACACGTTCTTCTCAAGTGCGCATGGAACATTCTCCTGGATAGATGACATCTTGTGTCACAAATCAAGCCTCAGTAAAGTTAAGAAAATTGAAATCATATCAAGCATCTTTTCTGACCACAACGCTATGAGATTAAAAATGAATTACAGGGAAAAAAGGTAAAAAACACAAACACATGGAGGCTAAACAATACGTTACTAAATAACCAAGAGATCACTGAAGAAATCAAAGAGGAAATCAAAAAATATCTAGAGACAAATGACAATAAAAACATGACAATCCAAAACCTATGGGATGCAGCAAAAGCAGTTCTAAGAGAGAAGTTTATAGCTATACAAGCCTACCTCAAGGAATAAGAAAAATCTCAAACAATCTAACCTTACACCTAAAGGAACTAGAGAAAGAAGGACAAACAAAACCCAAAGTTAGCAGAAGGAGAAAAATCATAAAGATCAGAGCAGAAATAAATGAAATAGAAACAAAGAAAACAATAGCAAAGATCAATAAAACTAAAAGCTGGTTCTTTGAGAAGATAAGCAAAATTGATAAACCATTAGCCAGACTCATCAAGAAAAAGAGGGAGAGGACTCAAATCAATAAAATTAGATATGAAAAAGGAGAAGTTACAACAGACACCGCAGAAATACAAAGCATCCTAAGAGACTACTACAAGCAACTCTATGCCAATAAAATGGACAACCTGGAAGAAATGGAGAAATTCTTAGAAAGGTATAACCTTCCAAGACTGAACCAGGAAGAAACAGAAAATATGAACAGACCAATGACAAGTAATGAAATTGAAACTATGATTAAAAATCTTCCAACAAACAAAAGTCCAGGACCAGATGGCTTCACAGGGGAATTCTATCAAACATTTAGAGAAGAGCTAACACCCATCCTTCTCAAACTCTTCCAAAAAATTCCAGAGGAAGAAACACTCCCAAACTCATTCTATGAGGCCACCATCACCCTGATACCAAAACCAGACAAAGATACTACAAAAAAAGAAAACTACAGACCAATATCACTGATGAATATAGATGCAAAAATCCTCAACAAAATACTAGCAAACAGAATCCAACAACACATTAAAAGGATCATACACCATGATCAAGTGGGGTTTATCCCAGGAATGCAAGGATTCTTCAATATATGCAAATCAATGTGATACACCATATTAAGAAATTGAAGAAGAAAAACCATATGATCATCTCAATAGATGCAGAAAAAGCTTTTGACAAAATTCAACACCCATTTATGATAAAAACTCTTCAGAAAGTGGGCATAGAGTGAACCTACCTCAACATAATAAAGGCCATATACGACAAACCCACAGCAAACATCATTCTCAATGGTGAAAAACTGAAAGCATTTTCTCCAAGGTCAGGAACAAGACAAGGATGTCCACTTTCACCACTATTTTTCAACATAGTTTTGGAAGTGCTAGCCATGGCAATCAGAGAAGAAAAATAAATAAAAGTAATACAAATTGGAAAAGAAGAAGTAAAACTGTCACTGTTTGCGGATGACATGATACTATACATAGAGAATCCTAAAAATGCCATCAGAAAACTACTAGAGCTAATCAATGAATTTGGCAAAGTTGCAGGATACAAAATTAATGCACAGAAATCTCTTGCATTCCTATACACTAATGATGAAAAATCTGAAAGAGAAATTAAGGAAACACTCCCATTTACCAGTGCAACAAAAAGAATAAAATACCTTGGAATAAACCTACCTAGGGAGACAAAAAACCTGTATGCAGAAAAGTGTAAGACACTGATGAAAGATACTAAAGATGATACCAACAGATGGAGAGATATACCACGTTCTTGGATTGGAAGAATCAATATTGTGAAAATGACTCTACTACCCAAAGCAATCTACAGATTCAATGCAATCCCTATCAAATTACCAATGGCATTTTTTACAGAACTAGAACAAATAATCTTAAAATTTGTATGGAGGCACAAAAGACCCCAAATAGCCAAAGCAGTCCTGAGGGAAAAAAGCAGAGCTGGAGGACTCAGACTCCCTGACTTCAGACTATACTATAAAGCTACAGTAATCAAGATAATATGGTACTGGCACAAAAACAGAAATATAGATCAATGTAACAGGATAGAAAGCCCATAGATAGACCCACACACCTATGGTCAACTAATCTATGACAAAAGAGGCAAGGATATAAAATGGAGAAAAGACAGTCTCTTCAATAAGTGGTGCTGGGAAAACTGGACAGCTACATGTAAAAGAATGAAATTAGAACACTCCCTAACACCATACACAAAAATAAACTCAAAATGGATTCGAGACCTAAATGCAAGACCGGACACTATAAAACTCTTAGAGGAAAACATAGGAAGAAGACTCTGACATAAATCACAGCAAGATCTTTTTTGATCCACCTCCTAGAGTAATGGAAATAAAAACAAAAATAAACAAATGGGACCTAATGAAACTTAAAAGCTTTTGCACAGCAAAGGAAACCATAAACAAGATGAAAAGACAACCCACAGAATGGGAGAAAATATTTGCAAACGAAACAACGGACAAAGGATTAATCTCCAAAATATATAAACAGCTCATGCAGCTCAATATTAAAAACACAAACAACCCAATCCAAAAATGGGCAGAAGACCTAAATAGACATTTCTCCAAAGAAGACATACAGATGGCCAAGAAGCACATGAAAAGCTGCTCAACATCACTAATTATTAGAGAAATGCAAATCAAAACTACAATGAGGTATCACCTCACACCAGTTAGAATGGGCATTATCAGAAAATCTACAAACAACAAATGCTGGAGAGGGTGTGGAGAAAAGGGAACCCTCTTGCACTGTTGGTGGGAATGTAAATTGATACAGCCACTATGGAGAACAGTATGGAGGTTCCTTAAAAAACTAAAAATAGAACTACCATATGATCCAGCAATCCCACTACTGGGCATATACCCTGAGAAAACCATATTTCAAAAAGACACAGGCACCCCAATGTTCACTGCAGCACTATTTACAATAGCCAGGTCATGGAAGCAACCTAAATGCCCATCGACAGATGAATCGATAAAGAAGTTGTGGTATATATATACAATGGAATATTACTCAGCCATGAAAAGGAACAAAATTGAGTCATTTGTTGAGACGTGGATGGATCTAGAGACTGTCATACAGAGTGAAGTAAGTCAGAAAGAGAAAAACAAATATCGTATATTAACGCAGGTATGTGGAACCTAGAAAAATGGTACAGATGAACCGGTTTGCAGGGCAGAAGTTGAGACACAGATGTAGAGAACAAACGTATGGGCACCAAGGGGGGAAAGCCGTGGGGGGTGGGGATGGTGGTGGGATGAATTGGGTGATTGGGATTGACATGTATACACTGATGTGTATAAAACTGATGACTAGTAAGAACCTGCTGTACAAAAATATAAATGAAATAACATTCAAAAATTCAAAACAAAATCATACTAAGTGAAGTAAGTCAGACAAAGACAAATATCATGTGATGCCACTTATATGTGAAATCTAAAAAAATGATATAAATGAACTTATTTACAAGACAGAAACAGACTCACAGACATAGAAAACAAACTTATGGTTACCAAAGGGGAAAGCAGGAGGGAGGGATAAATTAGGAGTTTGGGATTAACAGATACAAACTACCATATATAAATAGGTAAACAACAAGGATCTACTGTATAGCATAGGGAACTATACTCAATATCTTGCAATAACCTATAATGGAAAAGAATCTGAAAAAGAATATATATATATATGTATAACTGAATCATTTGCTGTTCACTTGAAACTGACGCAACACTGTAGATCAACTATGCTTCAATTAAAAAAAATTCTCCTAAGTAAAAAAATCATTGTAGTAGTTGGGCTCCCCTTCCCCCCACCCGTGTGCCACCAGTAGCATTACTGCAGAATTATGAGAAGAAATAGCTAAGAATGCATCCTCATGAGCTAGTCTCATGCATGCCTGCATTTGGCACAGTTGTTAAGAATCCGCCTGTCAATGCAGGGGACACGGGTTCGAGCCCTGGTCCGGGAAGATCCCACATGCCACAGAACAGCTAAGCCCATGCGCCACAACTGCTGAGCCTGCGCTCTAGACCCCGTGAGCCAGAACTACGGAAGCCCGTGTGCCTAGAGCCCGTGCTCCGCAACAAGAGAAGCCACTGCAATGAGAAGCCCGCGCACCACAATGAAGAGTAGCCCCCGTTCACCGCAACTAGAGAAATCCTGCGTGCAGCAACGAAGACCCAACGCAGCCACACACACACACACACACACACACAAATATATATATATATATACATTTACATGGCACCTACTAAGTATCAGCTAAAGTGCTTCATCAATATTCCAGAGTGGCTAGAATGAGCCACATGGCAACCCGAAAATGGATACTGGTTGATTTGATAACAGTTTGCACATGACAATTTTTTAATATGCTCAGCATGTATTCCAAATGGAATTATCAAGAAATGACAAGCTTCCCTTTCCACCCACACTACAGATCTAGATTTGGGCATCCGAATGATAAGAAAAGCTAACCATTTGCAATTTTATTTTAAAAGATATTCACTGTGTTCCAAAAACTGGTAGGGGAGTAATTGCCAGGAGAGACAAAGGCTGGGACAGTGGGATCTGATGGCTCAGGCTCTAAGTAAGCAGAGAAAAAGTAAACCCACTGCTTGGAACCCTGTCCCTTGCTTGTCAGAGAGAGGGCAGTGGTGACGTAATGAGGGCTGTAGCCAGGCCCAGCAAGGGAGCAGAGGGGGCTCTGGGGCTCAGAGTATAAGAGTAACCATGGACTGATATGCTCCAGAACATTCTGGTATATTCCAACATTCTGAGGCTTGTATCCTCATGGCCAAGATCCCAAGGCAGAGCTAAGGTTCAGAAGCCCCCGACTCAAAATTTGTGGCTTCTGAGTAGTCTGTTTTACTGAATGCTGACCAAGAGAAGAAACAAGTTTTTCTTACTTTGCTCTTAAGTAAACTCCTGTTCAGTTGAGATGTTGGAAAGAAGGTGACCAACTCTTGCAGTTTCCCCAGGACTTTCCTGGTTTTAGCACTGAAAGTCCTGTGTCCTGGAAACGCCTTCATTCCCAGGCAAAGTGGGATGAATAGCCATCCTAAGGAAGTAAGAGCCAAGTGAATAGACTGGGTATTTCAGTAACAAGCCATCAGAAAAGTGGCTTAAACAACTGTGATAGGGAAGAACAAATCTGACTCCATATTGGATCTGTTTCTTTAAATCTTTGTATTCTATTGCTTTTGCTTAGAGTTAAAAATGTTGCCTATAGGCTGAAATGTACAGGATAGACCATTCTCAAGGCTCTGACCTTTAAGGGTATAACACTTTCCCATTCATATAGAGATAAAATGTTGCAGAACAGAGAATAACATTTGTCTTGTTGGAGGTTTACAGGGTCATCCTGACCTGACCTACCTGGACAGCTGCAAGAACAAAGGATTCTGACACCAAGAGGTCTGCACCAACCAGCCATGCCCCTCCCTCACCTTGCCTTTAAAATGCTTTGCTGAAACTCCTTCCAGGAGTCTGGGATTTGGGGAGGCATAAGCTACCTGTCTCCTTGCATGGCCCTGCAATAAACCTTTCTCTGCTCCAAACTGATGTTTGGGTTTGTTTGGTCTCACTGTGCATCGCGTAACAAAACCACTGTCATTTTCTTTTTTTTTTTGCTCACCATTCCACATTCTTGGCTAGGATTGGCTGGGCAGTTCTTCCGCTGGTCTTGCTGATGATTTTTTGTGTGGCTGTATTCGGCCAATGTGTTTCCTGGAGGATGGTCTCAGCTGGGATGCAGGGACATCTGGGTTTTGCTCTCCCTGGCCACGTAACCTCAGGGCTTCTCCCTTTACCATGTGGCCTCTCCAAGGGGCTTTTTACACCAGGGTAGCTGAAACTCTACATGGCGGCTCAGGAAGAACAGGTTTTGCTCCTCGGAGTGCGAACCGTGCCTGGCTTCTCAAGGCGTTGGTCTGGAATTGGCACAGTGTACTTCCGCCATATCTTATTGGTAAAAGGCAGTCACAAGCCTTTTAGAATCAGGGTGAGGGGACTATACTAGGAGTGGATACGAAGCGGCAGAGCATGGGAGCTGCCCACGTGACAGCCTACTCCAGAGTTGGCCTGAGATGCTCTCCGGGACTCACAGGATTCCCAGGTGCCTGACTCACTTCTGACCTGTTTGCTGGGCCACCTGCCTTACCCTCCTCACATTCTCAAAGAGAACCCAATATGAATAGTTGGACCTTCGGTCAGAGGCTTCAAGAGCTCTGGGTAGGTAGAGGACAAGTTTATCTCTATTATTCTTATTTCTGCAAAGTGTACTGAGGATGGTGAATCCCTGTTAAGGTTACCAGAAGGTGGGTAAGATGCAACAGGTTAGGAGGCCTGGGTCTTACACTAATGGTGTGAGGCAATAAAGGACCTGCCTCTTCCATGCAATGGTTCTTGGAAAGTGAGTGCCTATGATCAGGGCAGGGATTACAGAGGTCACCAAAGCACAGCCCCTGCCTTAAAAGAGCGGGCCCTTCTCAGCAAGGAACCTCCCGCCCTCGCCCCCAGTCTTTTCTGGAAGTTTACGCAAGTGTCACCATTGGTGCCTCCCTCCTTTCTACCTGTGTCTCTGCTGCAGCTCCAACCTCTGCCTTGACTCGGTTTCCCAGTCGGCTTCCCTCGTTCGGCTGCGAGCCTCCCGAGAGTGTGTTCTTGAACACACAGATAATCGAGGGGTGCATTCCCTGCCTGGGGTCGTCGAGCGGGTCCTCCAGGGAGCGCAGCCCAACCCCCTCCATTTCGGAGCTGCTCCACTTCCACTTTCCCGGGGTTCTCCTTCCCTCTTCTCCAACTCCCCCGCCCACACCCGCCTGTTTTTTTTTTTTGCTGGCGAGAATTGGGGCCCCTCTCACCCTCCCCCACCACAAACTCCGCCTTCAGAGAACCCCGGAGCTGCTGCGAGCCCTGCGGCTGCTGCTCGGCTCCCTTCCCTTTCTCCACCAGATCTCCTCTTCCATCACTGTGGGCGCTCTCTGGGCATTTCGACTTTTGGCTTCTTCTCTCTCTTTAGCTCGCCACCCGTGTCACCACCCGGCCCGGCGCGTCCCGCCTCCGCTCTGTCGCTTTAAGCGGGTCCCCGCCGCCGCGCCCCTCCCTCACCCCTTCTGGCGCTCGGCGGCTCCTCGCCGCCTCTCCCGCTCCTCCTCTCCCGCTCCTCCTCCTCCTCCTCCTCCTCCTCCTCCTCCTCCTCCTCCCGCTCCTCCTCGCCGCCAGCTCCGCTCCTCGCAGCCTCCGCGGACCCGCAGCCATGGCCGACATCAAGACGGGCATCTTCGCCAAGAACGTCCAGAAGCGACTCAACCGCGCGCAGGAAAAGGTCAGAAGCGGGTGGCGGGGACGCGGCGGGCAGGGCCGAGCCGGCCGGGGCGGGGGTGGGGTGGGGGGAGCGCAGGAGGCCGGGCCGGGGTCGCGGGGACACCCTGTCTTCCGCCGCAGCCACTGCAGCAAGGCGGCACCCGGCGCTGCGGGGAGCCGGCGGGAAGGCTGGAGCGCCGGGGGCGCGCAGCCCCTGTCCCGGGAGGCGCGGGGTCGGCCCGGGTCTCCCGGCTGCCTCGCCGCTCCCCGCGCGGCTGGCCGCGCTCCCCGCCCTCCTGGGCGGGCGCCCGGCACGAGCTGTGGCAGGTGTGGCGGGTCGCCCGCGACTCCCGGAGCTGAGCGCGTCTTCCTCCCGGCGCCCGCTGGCCGCGCGCCCGCAGGCGGCTGTTGGGGACGCGGCCCGCAGGTCCCGGCGGGAGATTGCGGCGCTGTCCTTCCTCCGGCGGGATTTCCTGGCTACTTGGGTGCAGCAGGAACGAGCGATTTAGCACAGAAGCTATCTACGAAGAAATCTGTTTGGATTAAGAAGGCTGATCGCGAAGAGCCAAGGGCTTTAATACAGTACTGTGGAGTGAATCCTGAAGTTCAAAACCGAGATCTAGATGCACACTTATTTCGTTTTTTCTTCCTTTTTTTTTTTTTTTTTTTTTGAGGGGTCTCTCTGTATGTGTATCCCTTTTGACGCCAGTGTCCTTCTCTGGAAGGTCAAAAATAAATATGACCTGAACCTAACAGTTCTCTGCATATTTTTGCACAGAGGAGGGCGTTTTATTGCATTAAAAAAAAAAAGAAAATCCATGTTGCACGGGTTGGGTTCCCTGGTGTTTCACAAGCCCCTCAAGACTGGTCACAGTAATTTATTTTTCTCCCCGAGAGGTGGGCACAAATGAACGTCATGTCCAAATCAAGCCCAGCCCCGAGCAGTTGGAGAGATACAGTAGCAGGCACTGGGCTTTCCTGGCTTCCCTGCCCACTGCTTGTCATCAAGACCTTGCCAGCACTGAGGTCTTCATTTGTGTCCCGGGCAAAGGACATTCATATTGTAGATGAAGCATTGTACTTGAAAATGGACACCGGCTAATGAGCCCCGCGGTCTGTGTCACTTGAACTGTGTTCTCTTTCACGTGGAACTATTTTCCATCCCTGGGATTCTGGATGTTTAGCGGTTTCCTGTTTTACTGGAAGTCAGATTTGCCGCGTTGCCCACTATGACGGTGAATTTCCCTTTTCAGACTTAGGCTCAGGCCGCCCCACCCCCCAGTTCCCATTGACCCCCATGAACTCAGCTGAAGGGGGCACTGATTCCTTTGCCTGTCTGCATGCCCAGAGGCTGGATGGCTGCCTCTAGGCCCTCCCTTCACACATGCATGCTCTCAACGCAGTAAGAGGATTGTATTTCTTTTAATATCTATCCAAGCTCATCCTGAAGCTCCTCCTGCAGCTCCTTTAGCAGCTGAATTAACAAGGCTTCCTGCCCCTTTCCAGTCCCTGGCTACTTGTGCAGAAAGTAGCCATGATCTGCTGGGATCCTGGACAGGTTTTGTCATCATTTTCCCATACTTCATTTCACCCAGTGGTAGGTATTCCTCCCCACCCTCTCCCTCCTTCCAAGTAAGTACTTGAATTTTAGGTCTGAAGCTTTTCATTGAATCCACTTCCCATCTGTGAGGGAATTTATTGATACAGTTTGCCTTTTGACATATTAAATTATTTTTTAATCTAGGTCACCAGCTGTTAATATGCCAGAAATAACTGAAAAGAAAATGTAATCTGACTTAGAGAGCATTCAAACCCTTATGAATTGTTGAAAACTCACTTTTTCATAGTGGTGTGTATTATGATTGCAGTTGTGGTTGGTGGTTAATCAAGGTGGCCTAGGGGATCCTTGAGCAGGGCTTCAAGTGTCCTACTTTCTTCCCTGGGGAAAGCTGCGGATGAAAACTGCCTGTTGTACTTAGCTTAGGGGGTTAAGACACCAAGAGGCTGAGAGTATGGGTTCTGCCCCTGGGTAAGTTCTGAGCCCATGCAGCGCATGGGAGAAGGGCATGTGGGAATCCAGATAAGGCAGCCCAATCGAGCCCAAACAGAAGCTGCGGGACAATGGAAAGCATTGTGTTGCTGTTTGGGCTTCATAAGACATCTCCCCCAGTGATTCCTTCTTTTTGCATCTTCGGTCTTCTCCTCTTATCCAGGTGCTCCATTGCAATAATGATATGCTATGTATGTTTTTGAGACCCTTTGCTCCTTGTTTCTACCACCACATTTTCTCAAAAGCTTGTCCACTCCCTCGACTTTTCTATCACCTGTACTCCACCTAACAGTTTGCATGCATTTTGGCTCCAAATGCATGACTGAAACTACACTAAGAGGTAATTTATGGCTTTCTATGAATTTAAGGTACATTTTTTCTTATTGAAAGTCTGTGAAGGTTCATTGGAGAAAGAATGAAATATATATATAAGGGGAAAAAAAAACGCACCAACAAATTAGGACACATAAATTCTACCACTCAGAGATTTCACAGTCATTTGATATGTATCCCAGTACATTTGTTTCCTTACGTGTGTGTATATATTTATACAACTAAAACAGGCGCATCCTATATGGTTTTGTAACTTGTTTATTTCGTTTAATAATCATGAACGTTCTTCAATAGATGTACATATTTTCCATCACTATTATAAGTGACTGAACAGTATTGGATATGTATGAGTTTTAATGGACCCCCTGTTTTTTGGACACTCAGTTTCCAGTGTTTTCGAATATAAATACAATGAGTGAGAAAACTTATAGGGAAAATGTTCCCACACACACTTAAGTATCTCCTTAGATGAATTCCTGGAAGAAGAATTATGGTGTCAAAGGTGTGCTTTTTATTGTAGCTAGATTGCCTTTCAGAAAGGTTGTGTCAGTTTACATTCTCACTAGCAGTCCATGGGACATTTGCCAACACCAGATAATAAAATTTAAAGCACTCTTTAGATTTCACATCGGAAAAAGTTAGTTCCTGTTTATTTCATGTTTGATTTTTAAAACCCGAACGTTAGTTTCTTGCGTTCTTGTTTTGTTTCATTTGTGAATTGTGTGTTGATATTTGTACCTATTTTGTGTAGCATCTCCATCTTGTTATTTGTAAGGGCAGAAAGTTTATCAATCCAAACATTATTTCTTCCTTTTCTATTTACTTTTTAATTTTTTGAGGATTTTTTTTCTGTTATAGAGCACATTTATGTTTATATTATGTGTATGTTTTATATATTTGCTTAAATCTATCGATTGATTTTGCATGGTTTCTCTTTTGGCTGTTGAATTAGGATCCTGCCACTTGTAAGTATCAGAAAACTCAATTCAAACTGGCTTAAGGAAAGAAGAGGATTTAATTGAAAGTAAAAATATGGTTCTTGCACACATAAATTTAAATGAGATTTTAATAAATATATGTTTGTATATGCGCATAGGTGTGTGTGTTACATGTTAACTCATTTGATTCTATGAGGTTGGTACCATTACTATTCCTATTTTATAGATTAGGAAGAGGTCAAGTGACAGGCCCAAGGTCACACAGTATGCAGTAAAGCTGAAGTTTGAAGCCACGCAGTCCAATACTTTCTCCTTACGTGGTACTGCCTCTTATAATTATGAAAACGGCAGGGGAAGACAGACTTCAGACCTGCATGGAACCGGGGCTCAACCACAGGCATCAGGGCTCAGGTGTCTTTTCCTCATCTCTCATCTCTGCTGTCCATCCTGTCAGCCCCATTCTTGGGCACGTTCTTCTCTTTTGGTGGCAAGATGGCTGTCAGCCCCTCTAGGCTAGGCCACATTTACAGAGAACTCCTCAGTATAGCCCTCATCGGCCCAAATTTGGGCTTGTGCCTATCCCTGGAAAAGAAAATATCTCTGGCCGAGGGCCAGGGCCATGGGTTGGATTGGGCCTGAGTCACAGGCTACTACGGAAGCTGGGGTGGAGAAATTTCCCCTAGACCATCTGTACTGCTGGTGGAGGAGGGAGAATCAGAGCACAGAAAAGGGAATGGGCACTGCGCTGGCAAAATGAAAGGTGTCCACCGCGACGCACTTCAAAGGCCTTCTCTGCCCCGTGGTTGTGTAAATAATCACATAGCTAAGAGCTTATAACTTAACATTCACTTAAAAATTTCCCATCAAGTTAATATATGCACAGTTTAAAAAAATCAAATATTAGTAAAAGGCTTATTATGAAAAATAGCAGTCCCCTGTCTCTCCTTTCCTCAACTGCCAGTCTTGTTTCCCCAGAGGCAGCTATTACTAATCACAAATAAGCTTAAGATAGGAAAGTATCTATCCTTTCTTATTTGGTGAAGACCGGTAAAGATTTAGCTCTCTTACATTCATCCTTCTACTTCCATATCCCCTAATAATAGAGCAAAAATTGTTGATTGCTGAGGATTATATTTTTTAAAAATTAAAGTATAGAAAAAGAGTAGATACGTGAATATGTATAACGGAATAACTTTGCTGTACACCTGAAACTAACACAACATTGTTAATCAACAATACTCCAATATAAAATAAAAATTTTTAAAAAAGCTTACTTGATAACATCAGATAAAGTATAATGTTTGTTGACTAAAGTGTACAAATCTTAATATTCAGCTCGGTGGATTTTTATGTATATGGATTTCCATATAGCTACCACCCAGATCAAGTTATAGAACATTTCTGTTATAAACCAGATATCTGTCTTCCCTCATGTCTCTTCTGTTCTTTGTCTTGTTTATGTTCATACCTTTTTAATTCCTTTACCATCATTTCCCTGATGAACATCTTTTCTTGTATAATGCTTGTTGGTTATTTTGGTATCTTCTTTTGCAAAGTGTCTGTTAAAGTTTTTTGCCTATGTGTTTTATTTGGGTTGCTTGTTGTTTTCTTCTTGGTATGTAGTTCTTTATATATTCAGGATATGAATCCTTTGTCAGATAGACAATTTGCAAATATTTTCTCCTAGAAGGTGGCTTGCCTTTTTACTTTCTTAATGGTGCCCTTTGTGTGTGTTTAAAATTTTAATGAAGTCTTATCTGAAGATTAGGTTTTCCATACAGCTTTTTGTTTCCCTAGAGTTAATAATAGCCTTTATTTCTGTTTGCTTATTTTTTTATGAACTATTTAGAATTGTTTGTTCTTGCTTCATCAGCTCTGTCAAATGCCTGTCAATATCATTATCAAAGGTTCAATATATCAGGTAATGCAATTATATCCTCCAGTGAGCGACACCACTCACAACTCCCCTCTGTTTGGAGCCTCTGCCCTTTTGCTGTAATCTGGGCTGATTTTTTTTTTCTAGGCCTGCTACATAGCTGTCATCCTGGGTCTTTCCTTGCCAATGTTGGGGTTGAGGAAGGGACTTGAAGGCACATCTAATGACTGTCCCCCATTGTCATTGTTGTGCTTTAGCCTCACTTTCTGTAGTACTTGGTAGAACCAGGTTTTAAGCCGGAGTGTGTTTGTGTGTGTGACTGTGCAGTGAGAATTGGCTGCTTTTTCATTGGTTGCCTGTACAGGCACTTTTAAAAAGTAGCTTTCTCTATTCTGCTGAGTTGTTTCCGTTCTTTTATCTACTTTTCTGCTTCTGTAAAATGTATTGAACTCATCCACTAGTAGTGCCTCTCCTCTTTTTATCCATGTATGTTCATACCTTTTTATTCCTTTGCTGTTTTTTGTTGGGCTTGGGGAGGAGACAGATATAAACACATACAGTCAGTCTGCCTGTTTATCCAGAGGCCTTTTTTACTTAAATATTTAATCCCTTTGGGATTTTTTTGTCCATCTTTATTCATTTGTGAAATCCAGTGACATTTATTTGGTCTTAAGCCTCCTTGACCTCTATGCAATGTTTAAATTGGTGGAGCACTTTAAACATTTTTTAAGATTTAAACATTTTTTTTAATGTGACTCTAGTGAGCAGGGAAGCCTTTGGTATAATACTAGCCTTTTTCAGCATTAGATTGTTGTTTTTTGTTTTAATAAGAGAGTTATGCTATTTAAACTCTAAAGACATGCACTGTTTGATATTCTTTGTGCCAGTTTATCTGCCCTGAGTAATTATTGTAAAATAATAGGTGCGATTTTTTTCTTGCATTATAACTTCCCGAGTAAATTGCTGGAGGACAAGGACCAAATGTCTTGTGAATTGTACGTACTCGGTGATGATTTGACTTTGTATGTTCTTGCTGGTTTACTTCCCAACCCTGCAAACACATTGTCTGAAAGCATCCTTCCACATTATTCTTTCTCTGACTTCTGTGAAATTATCATAAAGGTGTCACTACGTATCACTGTCATTTGAATTGTCATTTTGTGGAGGTAGTATATCAAATAAAATTAACCTTATGAGTTCTGAGGATGGTGGGAACTCCATCAATACTAGGTTGAACTGTACTAAATTGTTATTTTTGTAAGTCAAACAGTCAAATATTGGTAAAATCCTGTGGTTCAACCCCATGCTGATTGTGTGATATGGCAAGAAAAAGAGAGTAGTCTCCTTCCATGCCTAATTGTGTGACATTTGTGGGTTTTTTTTAAAAAATTGTTGCCTTGCTGGTGCCCACATCTTGGTTTGTTCTCAAAGGGAGACATGTGGATGGTGTTTGCGTGTGCATGTGCTGATGTGTACGTGCCTGTGTTTGTTTATTTATGCAGATTGAATGGGAGAAGGAATACCCTGCTCTGACCAGGAGACACTTTCCATGGATCCCAGGGCCTTGTCTGTGGAAGAGTAGCTTGTATGACCATGTTTACGTTTGAGGACACTTTGGAGACTGAGTCTCTGAGACACATCCAGGGTTTCCCCTTTTAAGATCATCAGAAGACTTTGTTGTTGTCCGCTTCTACGTTGTACAAGCTTCTACCTTCTCATTTATTAAGATAATTTTCTCTGGCTGTATTAGGAACTGACAAAACTAAAAATAATTCTGAGGACATTCTTGACAGTAAGGTTTCTTTCTTCATTTTTTTTTTACACATAAACACGCATATACCCATGTATCCTTCTTTCTCCAGGAACAGGGAATTAGAACTGTAGGGATTGAGATTTTAATATTAGTAAGAGTTATCATTATCCTTTACAACATAGCATATTGTGTGTGTGTGTGTTCCATAAGTCATACTTTAAAAGTCAGCTTGTCTATGGACTGATACAACTTAAAATACCCGAAATACTTGTGTAAATAATATGGTCCACTTTACTAGAGGTATAACATTAGGTCCCATTTAAAAAAATACTCTAATTAAATGGTTTCAACATCACATCCAGTATATCATGAGAATCTCTTACTCCTCCCTGGGGTCCCCGTCCTGTGATAAGTTCAGAAATCCTATGGGGAGCGTCCCTTCTCTAAAGAAGTCTGTGGTTTTTACCATGGCCTTATGGAAAAGGGTTCTAAAAAGGAGTCCAGCATTCAGATGTCACTCTTTGTCCCCCGGGGTGAGCACTGCAGTGTGTCAGGAACATGGTGGCCCCACTGATGGTTCTCACAGTGAGGGCAGGGCCAGGAAGCCTTTCTCTCCAGGATTATACTCAACTATGGCCACTGTGTCACAGCATGCCTGAGTTCCAAATATGTGAGCTCTTTATCAGTGGGCTTATTATTTCCAAATATACTTTTACATACACAGCTTCTCGCTCCAAGATTTCCCATCATGCCAGGGTTTCTAAGTTAGGAAATTCAATATCAGCAAACACTGATTACCCATTCCATTCCATGCCACTCCACTCTGTTCTGTTTTTAATAACGTGCTAAGGGGACATGCCAAATTGATTTCCAGCCTGCAGTTTGGGAATACTACCTTAGAGGACCTCCAGCATCCTTTCCTGTAAGCTGACTTTCTTTTGGGCCATTGGTCCATTTAAGGGTGTGTGTGTGTGTGTGTGTGTGTGTGTGTGAGATTAAGTTTCAAAAAAATGTTGTGAAGCACTTTGTGAGGGGATGAGTCGAGAAGGCAAAGAGTATTTTAAAAAGTATGTTCTGACTTTTTAAGGTCTGGGAATTTCCACTTGACTCTTCAAACACAATTTTTTATTTTTCTAGCCACTTAAATTAGGGGCTGTCTGAGTAGAACTCCCGAGGAAATAACTGAGCCTGTGGGCTTGTAAGAAGGGATAACAGATGTAAAGATTTCTTACGTTGCAGATATAATTTTCCAGATATTCTCTATAATGGCTAACATTTACATAATGAAGCTGTCATCATCACAGTTTGAGGAATTCACTGATGAAAGTATATAATAAGACTACATACACAGCATTGTGCAAAATTAACATGAGAGTAATCACGTTTTCCTGAGAACACATCCAAAGGCCAACTTTTAATAAGTGAAGCTGAAACTTCATTCTTACTGATTCAGAGTAAGTCTAAATTTAAGTGTAGTGCTTAAGTTAGATATATTTCCTGAATATATATTGAGTAAATCTCTTATTAGGAATAATGTTGGATAAAGCCATGAAAAAGATCTTAGTTTTGAAATATTTGCTATGCATAATATACTTATATATATATTTTGATTGCCCTGAAGCTACTTACATGTACGAAAATCAGAAAACCATGATTTTGGTCATTTTCATCTTATTCTCATATAGTTCTTTAGTTGAAAGTTTAGTTCATAAGTGGGAAGAACCTGAAAAAAAAAAAGTATATGTGTACATATATATATGTACACACACATATATACACATTTTTTCTATCTTAAAGTGCCTATAATGATTTAATAAAATACACATAGACCTATGAATAAATGCACTTTTGTTATGGCACCTGACACCTGTTGAGTAAAAGGATGCTAAATTTACATATTCTAATAGTTAATATATTCGATTGTGAAATCAACCTGGTAAAATTCAGTTATTCATTTAGAATCATTTATTAAGAATCTAAAAGACACATGCACCCAACGTTCATTGCAGCACTATTTACAATAGCCAGGACATGGAACCAACCTAAATGTCCATTAACAGAGGAATAGATACAGAAGATGTGGTACATATATTCAATGGAATATTACTCAGCCATAAAAAAGTGAAATAATGCCATTTGCAGCAACATGGATGGACCCTAGAGGTTGTCATACTGAGTGAAGTAAGTCAGAGAAAGACAAATACCATATTACATCACTTACATGTGGAATCTAAAGATATGGTACAAATGAACTTATTTACAAAACAAATAGAGTCACAGATGTAGAAAACAAACTTATGGTTACCGGGGTGGGGGAGAGAGAAATTGGGAGATTGGGATTGACATATACACATTATTATATATAAAATAGATAACTAATAAGGACCTACTCTATAGCCCAGGGAACTCTACTCAATACTCTGTAATGACCTATATGGGAAAACAATCTAAAAAAAGAGTGGATATATGTACATGTATAATTGATTCACTTTGCTGTACGCCTGAAACTAACACAACATTGTGAATCAACTATACTCCAATAA
This sequence comes from Eschrichtius robustus, assembly GCF_028021215.1. Classification (NCBI taxonomy): domain Eukaryota; kingdom Metazoa; phylum Chordata; class Mammalia; order Artiodactyla; family Eschrichtiidae; genus Eschrichtius; species Eschrichtius robustus. The sequence goes on from NC_090831.1 coordinate 14,845,465, forward strand.
AAATTAAAAAAAAAAAAAAGAATCTAAGGCCCAAAAGGCACTTGCTAGGCACTTGTAATATAGCATTCAACAAAGACCAGCAGGGGGTGGTCAAGAGAGAAATCTTTGAATATACTAATAACTAAATAGTTATTAATGAAAAATCATAATTAAAAATTCTCTGAGGAGAAAAAAACCATTTGTCAATGTAACTAGAGAACTCACCTAGAGTGAGAGGATTGCATATACCTATCTGAAGCAGGTAGATTTTAAGCTAAGATCCTAAGGATGAGTTGTAGCCGTCCAGGCAAGGGGGAGTAGGGTAAGAGCGTGGGGATTTTAGGAGCCAGTAAGCATTCTAAACATCAGACTCTTTGCCCTTATTCAACTAAATAAGATAAAAATAAGAGCTGTAAAAAAAAAAAAGAAGAAGAGCTGTAGAATATACAATAGATAATGAGAATCGACTGTTAGCGTTGGCTTTATAAATGGTCTCTTCTACCATTTGCATATTTATCAAAGTGGCAAAGTGGTCCCTAACTGGGATGGTCCTTCTGTAGTCGCAATCCCTCTTCTGTGTGATCAGATTTTTACTCTCACGTGTTGAAGGGTCCTTCTAGGTCAGAGTTCCCCCTTGATACAGAGGCAGGACACTGGTTCAGAGCTGACTTGCCCTCTGAATTATCTGTCATACAAAGATCCCTTTGTATAACAGCAGTAAACTCCAGCCCAATCTGCTTTTATGGATTTGTAAGGTCTCTTATCGTAAACCATCAGAAACTCAAAATAAATATGAAAGCCCTTGTAAAATTCTTAAATGCCACACATCTGGAAACATTGGTTTGTCTTTAAAAGGTTTGAATGCACTTGGATTCCCAACTTTTAATGAGAGAGAGAGAGAGAGAAGAGAGAGAACACACGTGGTTAAGGCTGGCAGCAACTTGACTTAATTACGTTGTAGGCATTGACTTGATTATTTTGCAGGCTGTGGTCTTGAATTTAGGAATAATCTGAGATGATTTGCAGCTTGGGAAGAATCTTAAATTTGGAAGAGAATCTTTTGTAGCAGGCAGTCTCTTCCTCTACCTGTAATGGTTGCTAACAGTTGAGTAGCATAGATGGCCCAGGCCTTGGAAGGATCTCCCGTTTCGTGGTAGCACAGCCTAGAACAGTGTGATACCTTTCACATGCCCTGTAATTCCTCAATATTTGAGGCGTCTGTACAAGACATCCTGCCTCTTTAACCTACATGTTTCTATAGCAAAAAATCAACTTCCCACCTGCTCCCTGTTCAGTGGGTTCTTCTCTGAGTGTCTAGGAAAGCGATTGTCCAGATTTTTCTTCCCACCCCTGTAGGAAATGCGTGTGACCATGGGGACCACTAGCATTATGAAACATGGTCAGGAGAGGGCTCTCCTGGGTACCTGTATTGGCCTGTGGTTGCTCCTGTTAAGCATAGGGAGTGAATCTGGAAATCAGGTACCTCCAGGGTAGTGTTTTCTCAATAGTCAGGAACATTTGGGGAGTGGGTGAGTTAAGAATGCAGATTCCTGGGCCTATTTAAAAACTTACCAGAATCTCTTATTAAGACTTGGGAATATGCATTTTCATAAATTCCTCTGGTAATTCAAAGGTTTAATGAATCTGCAAAACACACTGCTTTAGAGAAGGGCGTTTGGTTGAGATTCTGTGGTGGGTATGAGCTCCTAGGTCCACTCCAGGGTTATAATTTGGAGAATAAGGCTGTCTTCCACCCAGTGACTATAAATTTATCTCCAATGTAGTAGAAAGAAAAGGGTGAAAAGCAGTGCCCTATACTATGCTTAAAAATATCCTTATGCTTAACGTAGCCTACTTAGATTTCAAAGGAATCAGTTTTGTGGAGGCCAAATTGGAGATGTTTCATCAAGTGCCAAATGTCTTCCTTATGAGGGGTGTTGTATAGCATAGAAGATCGGAGTCTGTGAAATCTGGTTCTGTAAAAACCATTATAATTTTAGAATAATGCTGGCTAATGCATCAGTCACAAAAAGTAGAAATATTTGTCTCAAAAAACTGCTGTGTATTTTTGGTGGGTGACAGAAGGAGATGGGCGAGTTTGGGAGATATGTTTATAATTACATTGATTTTGTATGTTTTACTGTAGAGTGAATAGTAATGAGATTGCTTAATGTACCTAGTAGAGAGTGTGGTCAAAACTCAGAGGATGGTTTTGGTCTCTTGTGGAAGAAGCCCCATTTGATAGGACCTGGATTATTAGATTCTAAGTTTAATTTTTTTTAAGGTATTTGTTGAGAACTTGTGTCTTTATTCTTAATGGATATTGTTTTACACTTTTCATTCCTTGTGATGTTTTTGTCTGTTTTCTGTATCTGAGTAAGAATCGCCTCAAATAATGAATTGGGAAGTGACCTATCTCCAATTTTTGGGAAGAGTTTGTGAAGAATTGGTGTTAGTTCTTCTCTTAATATTGGTAGAATTCACCAGTGAAGCAATCTAGGCTTGGGTTTTTTATTTGCGAGAAGTTTTTTGATTGCTAATAAAATCTCTTAACTTGTTTAGGTCCACACAGATTCTCTATGACTTTTTGAGTCAGTTTTTGTAGCTGAGTCTTTCTAGAAATTTTCCATTTCATCTAGTTTATTGATTTAATTTGTTGGCATATACTTGTTCGTAGTGTTCCTTTATGTAGTAGTATTCCTTTCTATTTCTGTAAGGTTGGTAGTAATGTCACCTGTTTCATTCCTGATTTTAATAATTTCAGTCCTCTCTATTTCTTGGTCAGTCTAGCTAAAGTCTTGTCACTTTTGTTAATCTCTTCAAAAAACCAATTTTTTGTTTCATTGGTTTTCTCTTGCATTAGCTGCATTCCATAAGAGTTGGTATGTTGGGTTTCCATTTTCATTTATCTAAGATATATTCCAATTTCCCTTTGATTTCTTTTTTTATCAATTGGGTATTTAGGAGTGTGTTGTTTTGTTTGCACAGGTTTATTAATTTTCAAAATTTCCCTTGTTAATGATTTCTAATTTCATTCAATTGTAGTTGGATAACATGCTTTATGTGATTTCAATCCTTTAAATTTATTGGGGAATGGAGGGTGGGGGAATTGGGTGAAGGTGGCCAAAGGTACAAACTTCCAGTTATAAGATAAATAAGTTATGGGGATGTAATGTACAGTATGCTGACTATAGTTAACAAGACTGTACTCTACATTTGAAACTTGCTAAGAGAGTAGATCTTAAAAGTCCTCAAAACAAGAAAAAAATTTTTAACTATGTGACATGATGGATGTTAACTAAACTTATTGTGGTAATCATTTTGAAGTACAGATCTTCCTTGACATATGATGGGGTTAAGTCCTGATAAAGCCATCATAAGTTAAAAATACCCTAAGTTGAAGAATGCATTTAATACACCTAACCTACCAAACATCATAGCTTAGCCTAGGCTACTTTAAACATGCTCAGAACACTTATATTAGCCCACAGTTGGGCAACATCACCTAATGTAAAGCCTATTTTATAATAAAGTGTTGAATATCTCATGTAATTTATGAGTACTGTACTGAAAGTGAAAAATGGGAGGGTTGTCTGGGTACAGAGTGCTTGTAAGTGTATTGGTTGTTCACCCTCGTGATCACGTGGCTGGCTGGGCGCTGTACTCACTGCCGCTGCCCAGCATCACGAGAGAGTACAGGCATACCTTGTTTTATTGTGCTTCACTTTATTGCACTTCCCATATAATGTATTTTCTGCAGATTGAAGGTTTGTGGCAACCTTGCATCAAGCAAGTCTATTGGCACCATTTACCCAACAGCATTTGCTCTTCATGTCTCTGTGTCACATTTTGGTAATTCTTGCAATAGTTCAAACTCTCTACCAGCAAAAAGATTATGCCTAGCTGATGGCTCAGATGATGGTTAGCATTTTTCAGCAATAAAGTAATTTTTATTTTTTTAATTTATTTTTAATTTTATTTGGCCGTGCTGTGCGGCTTGTGGGATCTTAATTCCCCGACCAGGGATTGAACCCCGGGCCCTTGTCAGTGAAAGCGTGGAGTCCTAACCACTGGACCCCCAGGGAATTCCCAATAAAGGATTTTTTAATTAAGATATGTACGTAGTTTTTTTAGACACATGCTGTTGATCACTTAATAGGCTACAGTATAGTGTAAATATAACTTTTATATGCATTGGGAAACCAAAAAATTTGTGTGACTAGCTTTACTGCAATATTCGCTTTATTGTGTTATTTGCTTTATTGTGGTGGTCTGGAACTGAACCCACAATATCTCTGAGGTATACCTGTATTGTACCGGATATTGCTAGCCCAGGAGAATGTCAAAATTCAAAATTTGAAGTATGCTTTCTACTGAATGGGTATCGCTTTTGCACTATGGTAAGTTGAAAAATTGTAAGTCGAACCAGCCTAAGTCAGGGACCATTTGTACATACGTATATCAAATCATTATGTTGCATACCTTAAACTTACACAACGTTATATGTCAATTATATCTCAATAAAACTGTAAAAAATTTATTGAGTCTTGTTTTATAGCCTAACATATGATCTGTTCTGGAGGATGTACCATGTGCATTTGAGAAGAATTGTAGTCTGCTGTTGAGTAAAGTGTTGTATAGATAGATGTGTGTTAGGACCACTTGGTTTACAGTGTTGTTCAGGTCCTCTATTTTCTTATTGGTTTTCTGTTTAGTTGTTCTATCCATTACTGAAAGTAAGGTAGTGGAGTGTTCAACTATTATTTTTGAATTGTTTGTTCTTCTCTTCAGTTCTGTCAATTTATACTTTATGTATTTTGGTGCACTTTGATTAGGTATATAAAGGTTTATATTTCTTATATCTTCTTCATGAATTGACCGTTTTGTCATTATAAAATGTCCCTCTTTGTGTCTAGTAACAATTTTTGTCCTCAAGTCTATTTTGTCTGTTATTAGTATAGCCACTGCAGCTCTCTTTTGGTTACTGTTTGCATAGTATATCTTTTCCATGCTTGCACTCTTAACCTATTTGTGTCTTTGAATCTAATTTGTGTCTCTTGTAGACAGTATATAGTTGGATTTTTTTTTAATCCATTCTGCCAACGTTTGCCTTTTAGAGTGTTTAATTTCTTTACATTTAATGTAATTAGTGACAGAGTAGGATTTATGTCTACCATTTATATTTTATTTATTTTTGTTCCTTGATTCCTCATCACTGCCTTTTTTGTGTTAAATAGATATTTTGTAGTATGCCATTTTAATTTCCTTGTTGTTTCTTTTACTATATTTTTTGAATTACTTTCGTGGTGGTTTCCCTGGAATTACAATTAACATCTTAACTTGTAACAATCTAATTCAGATTAATGCTACCTTAATTTCAATAGTATACAAAACTTTGGTCCCACACAATTCCATTTCCTCTTCTCTCTTTTGTGCTGTAGTTGTCAAACAAATTACATCTTTATGTATTGTATGTCCATCAGCAAGATTTATAATTATTGCTTTATTCAATTGTCTTTTAAATCAGTTAGGATAAAAAAATGAGTTATGAGTGAAAATACATTTATATTTTACATTTACCTGTGCAGTTACTGCATGTTTCAAAATATATATTTCTTATGAAATGGATTGTATTTGTTAGGTAATAATTAGCTCATTTCTCCATTTTTAAGACTAAAGCAAGATCATAGTAGGAGATATCTAGTGTTAGCGCATTGATTAAATATAGCTCCAGCTAAAAACAAAGTAATATAAGGAATCAGTCTTTAGCTTTATTGTAAATAAATGTACACCAACAGTCTGTTAGACTGGATTATTGAGAAGAGGTTTCAGACTCTTCTTAATAGTTTTACAGTTCTGTGGTTAGGTGCTATTAAGTATTACTTAAGACTTAAAATATATGCAACATTTTATGCTTTTTTTTCCCCTGCTTCCCCATAGTTTTTATCAGATCCTCAAAAAGATATGTGACCTTAAAAAGCTTAAACACCAGTGAGTCTAAAGTCTTAAGTCTTTTGGCTTAAACATATCCACAAAACTCCATGAAGAGCAGCAAGGAGAATAAAGTCTTTGGTGGATACTGGAACTACTGGTCCAGGCTCCCAGTCCTGTTCTGGTTTGGGTCATGGTCCTTGCGCCTTGAAGAGTCAGATTTACCTGTGTCTCTCCAGGTTAGCCCTGTTATCGTGATAGTTTCAACATGGATGTGTGACACGTGCCCTCCATGACTCCAGGCTCCTCATCACACGTTTAAAAGAATTATCATTATTTTTATTGATGTATAGTTGATTTACAACGTTGTGCTAGCTTCAGGTGTACAGCACAAAAATTCATATATATATATACACACACACTCATTTTCAGATTCTTTTCCCTTATACGTTATTAGAAAATATTGAGTATAGCTCCCTGTGCTATACAGTAGGTCCTTGTTGGTTATCTATTTTATATATAGTAGTATGTATATGTTAATCCCAAACTCTTAATTTATATAAACAAATTCTTATAAAAAGAATCTGTTATTTAAGGGCTAATAAAATTTCTTACATGCATGTAATCACCGTAGCCTACCTTTTCCCAGTTGTCCATCCCATAGTAACTAGAGATCTGTATGTAGAGATGGCCCAGGTAAACGAAGAGGGAGTCTTTAAATTTTTTTTTTTAATTTTTTTAAAAAAATTTATTTATTTATTTTTGGCTGTGTTGGGTCTTCGTTTCTGTGCGAGGGCTTTCTCCAGCTGTGGCGAGCGGGGGCCACTCTTCATCGCGGTGCGCGGACCTTTCACTGTCGCGGCCTCTCTTGTTGCGGAGCACAGGCTTCAGACGCGCAGGCTCAGTAGTTGTGGCTCACGGGCTTAGTTGCTCCGCGGCATGTCGGATCTTCCCAGACCAGGGCTCGAACCCGTGTCCCCTGCATTGGCAGGCAGATTCTTAACCACTGCGCCACCAGGGAAGCCCGGGAGTCTTTATTAGAGGTGACCAGGGAGACATCTACATTTATCTCCAGAGTGCATTAGATGAGATCCTGTAGAGTTTGGGTATAGAGCAACCTGTTTGGAGTAACATAGTAACATTGCTGACCCTCCTCTCATCACTAAAGACTCTGCTTCCTCAAACTGAAATTGAAAGATGCACATATCTGTGTGCATTATGTGTGTGTGTGTGTGCATGTGTGTTTTGGGGAAGCTTTTAGAGTGAGGTATGACATGCATGTATTAACTTGCAAAAAATCTTAGGTGTACAGCTTGACAAAATTTTACAAATGTACACGTATAACATATAATCCGTGTTACTGACACTCCGATGAATTGAAGAGCGTTTCTGGAACCCAGTAGACTCCTTCAGGCTTCTTCCAAGTTAATATTTCCTCTCTTCTGTTCACTTCTTCCTACCGGGTAGCCGCCATTCTGACTCTACTCCCATAGGTTAGTTTCACCTGTTCTTTAAATTTGTATAAACAGAGTCATACGGTGTGCGCTCTTTTGAATCTTACTTCTTTCACTCATCACAGTATGTATGAGAGTGGTCCATGCTGCTGTGTATAGGAGTTCATTCCTTTTTATTCATGAATAGTATTACCCTGTACAATCTCCCGCAATTTATTTATCCATCCTCCAGTTGATAGGCATTTGGCTTGCTTCTGGTATTTGGCTGTTATGAATACAGCTGCTGTGCACGTTCCTTATACATGTCTTCCGGTGGACAAAACCCACTCATTTCTTTTGGGTTAATACCTCGGAATAGAATTTCTGATTCTTTAGGATAGGCATTATTTAGCTTTAGGAGAAAGGGCTAAAGAGTCTTCCAAAGTGATGTATCAAATTTACACTCCCATCAGCAAGTGTGAGAGTTTATAGAGAGCCTGTATCTTCAAATGATAAGTTTGGTGTTGCAGACTGAGTTGTATGTGTCCCGTGCTGTATCAGCATAAGACTCCTTGTTTAACGAACAAATGACTTTATATATTTTACACATAATCATAGGAACATTCCTCTCTCAAGAACCCGTCAATATATTGTGTTTAAACTCGGTGGTGGGGGAGTGGTGACCATTACACTACCACTCACATGTCCAGAGGAAGGGTACAGCTGGCGCCTGTGTGCATGGGGCGAGGGGCAGGAGGATTGTGGTGCAAAGAGTCTCAGGGTGGCAAGGGTTCTTTGATGTGCTGTATTCTACCTCCTGTCTTCTGGGATCCGTGTCTCTGGTCCACACAGGTGGCTTTCTCTGCAGGTGTATGTGGTTTAGTAAGTTAGGATCTGAGCACCTCTGGGCTTAAGCAAGGCTCAGTGGCATGGCGTGCTTCAAGAGACTCCGCCCCACCTTGGTTTCTTCTGGCCCTGTATGTTCTTCTGCCGTTTGGCTAGACTGACACTGGGCTCTGGTCCCCACAGCCACACCCCTCTTCCAATCTGGCGAGTTTCTTGGCCAAACTTCCAAGTAACTATCTGTTCACCACATGAGTATCAAGGCATTGAGGAATCTAAACTTCAGGCTCCCCTTGACCTGGTTGCCTAGTGCAGCCCCAGAGATGTAGCTGTGCCCAAGGTTGGCAAGTAGGGCAGGCTGACAAAGGATCTTTCTAGAGTGCTACATGGGGCATCAGTGTCAAAGCTCTCTTTTGCCGTTGACATTATCCTTACTTCAAAGGGAGGAGAGAGGAAAATGGGGATGCATTTTTATTCTACCTCTTTTTCTCTTGTCCGTGGAGGGGAAGGCTTTCCTTTGCATTCTGTTGTATCTTCCTGCCACAGAGCTTGCCAGGCCGTCACGGATGAAAGGGGCCTCTTCATTCCACTGTGGGAGCGGGGACTCTGCCCTGGGCTTCATTTGCCTCTTTAGCATTTGATATACTAAGGAGAGAAATGAAAGATTATGGGAAGTTGGCACTTGAGGCATCTTCATTCTTGCGCCTCGTCTAGTTTACATAAAGAATTGGGTGTTTTCTGGGAAATAGAGCCAATATTTTGTAATAACTGTAAATGGGAAGTAACCTTTAAAAATTGTATAAAACTAAAAACATTTTAAAAAGTGAAATTTGCCATGAAAAAAAGAAGAATTGGATGTTTTCTATCCATTAGGCACTATTGTGAGCAATTTACCTATATTGGCTCATTTAGCCCTCATAGTAAACCTATGAAGTAGGTGTTCTTATTATCCCTAGTTTACAGATGAGGAGACCGAAGCACAGAAAGGAGAAGGTTGAGCAGTTTGCTTGCGGTTACTGAGCCAGTTAAGGGTGGCATTGGGATTTGGTCTCGGAAGTCTGGTTCCAGAGAGCCCACGTTCTCTGAAATGACTGAGAACTTGGCAGTGCAATGTTCTTTTCATCGGTTCTGATGATGTTCTTCTGCAGTGCTGAGTTGAGAAAATGTCGGGTCTTAAGTCGTGGCCCCGGGTTGGGGAGAGATTCCATGTGGTCTGGTCCCTGAAATGGTTTCATTCCTTCATGAGTCATTCATTGCTTTTTGGGTCATCATGTTTGTACCCCTGGGACCTCTCAGTTATCTTCTCAACTTTCGGATTTTATATACTGGCTGTTCTTAAAGTGGGGCAAACCCATGTGACAATCACCTGTTTTTGGTTACATGGTAGTTTTAGCAGCTCAAACTACTTTAATAAACATGGTGCTCACAGGCTTATGGGATCTGGGAAGGAGGTACTAGTAACTTGGGGTCTTAGTGGCTCAAGAGATGGGTTTGGAAAAACCATAGAGAATTACCGGTTATCCAAGTTCATTTCATTTCTTACAAGATGAACATCCTGTAAAATCTTTACCGCTCACCCTGAAGTTGAACACCAGGAGAAGTAGGAGAAAGATGTGCCATTGAATATGACCTCACAGGGCTTCCCTGGTGGCACAGTGGGTGAGAGTCTGCCTGCCGATCCAGGGGACACGGGTTCGAGCCCTGATCTGGGAAGATCCCGCGTGCCGCGGAGCAACTAGGCCCGTGAGCCACAACTACTGAGCCTGCGCGTCTGGAGCCTGTGCTCCGCAACGGGAGAGGCCGCGACAGTGAGAGGCCCGCGCACCCCGATGAAGTGTTGCCCTCGCTCGCCACAACTGGAGAAAGCTCTCGCACAGAAACGAAGACCCAACACAGCCATAAATAAATAAATTAATTAATTTTTTAAAAAAAGTGTTCATAGTCTAGCAGGGGAATGGACCAATGGCTGGCTTAGATAGTTCTTAAAAGAAGCAATAAAAACGATTTCGAAAGATATGAGAAAGGTCAGATTAGTTGGTAATAAAAGAAATGCATTTAAATTGCAATTTTATCTCTTATGTTATTAGGCTCTCAAAGAAAAATAAATAAATAAAAGCAGCTCATTCCCTCTTAATGAGGTCCCAGTCACTCTTCTGAGTTACTGGTTGGGAGTGCAGTCCTTAAAAATGTCTACAACCTTCGATTCAGTAATTCTATTAGCAGGAATATACAATAAGAAAATTAAAAGCTATAAAGATATTTTTTCTAATAATGCTTTGGATAGGGAATTTCTTTTTTATTTGGATGGGGAAATGTTTTATAATAGTAAAATATGGGAATAAATAGTGTTGGAGAATAGGAGTTTTATTAACTAATTTATGTGAGATCCATTTATTATGGATTAAATTAAAATACTATTTACAAAGCTTATTTAAAGAAATATTTAAAATATTTCAAATCTATTTAATATTAATGATAAAATATTAAGTAAAAGTGCATGCTGCAGACTATATAATTTTATGTGTATGAACATATCAATTTGTATAGCTATATATTCATATATAAATGGGAGGAACTGGGTGATTTATTGTGTCCTATAAATTAAGAATATATGTCCTTTTCCAGTACTTCAAGAATATTTACAGTGATAATACTATATAGTAAGCTATAAAGATCATCTTACTACATTGCTAAAAGCAGGAATCACACAGACCACATTCTCTCTACAACTCAAAGAATTAGAGAATAATTGAAAAGTTTTATCACAATTCAACTACTTGAAGAATTACAAAGGATTCTGTTAAGTAATTTAAAGCAAATAGAGGAAATCAAAACTACATGTAGAAATGTAGCAATCACTCTGTAGAAATCAATGGCCATGACACATTGCACTCTAAAAGTCATGAGATACATGCGAAACTATACTCAGAGGAAAAGCAATTGCTTTAAACGCTTTTGTATTAAATAGGAAAGGATAAAATTAAATAAAATGAGCGTCTACTCAAGAAGCCAGGAAATATAGTTTAAGGACAGGAAGAGAAAGGAATAATAAGGTTAAAACAGGAAACCACGAAAAAGGCAATGAAATATACAATAAAATTGATATATTAACGTAAGATGATTCTTGGAAAATACTAATAAAATAAATGTAACTCTGGGATGACCAATCAAGAAAAAATGCTGGAATACATATCAAGAAAATAAAGAGAAAGGGGGTGGATCCACAGATAATAGGGCTGAAAAAATGGAAAATACTAATCTATAACTCAGAAAATTTGGGGGAGAAGAACTGGAGCTTGTCTTATCGGATATTAAAATATTGCAAACACAAATAACGACTTGAACACTGACAAAATTTTAGTGAAAGGAAATGGACTTTGTCTTATCAGAATTAAGATGTTGCAAACATAATTAGACAAATCAGTGGAAAGCACTGAGGGGAAAGCAGGAAGCAGAGGCGATGCATGGAGGGGAGGGAAGGAAGACACGTGTTGGGGAGCCCTGGGGAGCGCTCTGCTTCCACGAGAGAGTGGAAGTCAGAGTTAACAGGTCAAAGGCATAACTGGAGAGCTGCTCCCCCATCCTTCTGTGGTCACAGAGCACTGGCTGCTAGCAGACACCTTGCCCCAGTTTCACTTGGCAAATGTCTCTCCTGGAGAGCAAAGGCCATCTGTGTCCTTCCTCTCTTGTACATTTGGTATGTAACCTACTCCAATACGGTGGGCCTGTAGTCAGTCTTAAACGTCTTTCTTTTTTTTTTAAACTTATGTCTCATCCCTGCCTTATATTTCTTTGAAGCGTTTCTTAGATTCTTTCATTTTCTCTACATCACCTAGGATGATCATTTCAAAAAATATTGCTGATAAAAAAAATCTAGGAATAATTTAGAATTAGCAACATTGCCTTTTCCATCTTGCTAGGATGGACTGCCCTTAGGTGAAATTTGGTATGAAGGTGTGTTTATTTAGCCCATGTAAGTGTTGGTTTTTTGTTTTTTTGTTTTGTTTTGTTTGCTTGTTTTTAGAATGCTACAGACACAAAATCTTAGACATACGTTTGGTAATTATTTCTTCTATCTGTTATTAAAGTTTGAGTTGGGTAGGGTTGAATGGGAACAATATAAGTTTTTGGAGGTCACAAAATATAGTTTTACAGTGCTTGTTTTTTTTAAAACTATACATTTATATATCAGGAGAACCCACATAATAATCGGGATTTCAGATTTCCCTAGAGAAATATGAAGATGTAGCAATACTGGGATGGCATTTCCTCCAGGCAGCAAACTCCTGGAGCAGAATAGATGTCCCCCTTCCCCCTTTAGACATACTCTCTCTCTTCTGGGCCCAGCTTTAGGCACATCACCTACCTCTGCTGAGCCTCAGGTCTCTAACATAAGATGGGATATGACAGATGAATGGATAAAGAAGCTGTGGTACATATATACAATGGAATACTACTTAGCCATAAAAAAGCATGAAATAATGCCATTACAGCAACATGAATGGACCTAGAAATTATCATACTAAGTGAAGTAAGTCAGAAAGAGAATGACAGATACCATATGAGATCACTTATATGTGGAATCTAAAATATGACACAAATGAACCTATCTGTGAAACAGAAACAGAATCACGGGCATATAAAACAGACTGGTGGTTGCCAAGGGGGAGGGGTTTGGGGGAGGGATGGAGCGGGAGGTTGAGGTTAGCAGATGTAAGCTTTTATATATAGAATGGATAAACAACAAGGTCCTACTGTATAGCACAGAGAACTATACTCAATATTCTATGATAAACCATACTAGAAAAGAGTATAAAAAAAGAACATATATATATATATGGATAACTGAATCATTTTGCTGTAGAGCAGTAATTAACACAACATTGTAAATCAACTATATTTCAATAAAAAAAAGTAAAAGAAAACAAAAACATAAGATGGGATAATAATCACCACCGCACAAGTTTTTAGTGTGGCTTATGTGCACACAGAGCACAGCGTCTGATATGAAGTAGACAAGCAGGATACATGGGATACTGTCCCCCAAAGAGCTAGTTCACGGGCTTAAGAGGAGGTGGTGTGTTGGGGAAGGTGTTTTGGGGACATGGGGGAAGAGGTATTGGAAGGAGCTTGGAATTCACTGGGATCATACATGTATCTTGTGTGCAGACCTGGCAGAAACTTTGTCATCCTAGACTCCGCTCTTTCTTGCCCCACATCCAGTCCATCAATAAATCATGTCAGCTCTGCTTTCAGAACAAACCTGGAATTGGGGAGCTCCTCACTTCTCTCTCTGATCCAGACCGCCATCATCTGTCACCTGGTGATGGGACTGGCCTCCCAAGTTGGCTTCCTGCTTCTGACCCAGACCCCTGCAACCTGTTCTCAAGACCACCAGAGTGCTAAGGTCAGAGCGAGGCAGGCCTCTGCTCAGAACCCTCCAGTGGCACTCACGTCACTGTGGTCAAAGCCACCGCTCTCTCCGTGTCCCACAGGCCCTGCTGATCTGGCTCCTTCCTCCTTGTCTCTCTGACATCATTTCTTACCCCGCCATGCCCCCACTCTCTCCACTCCAGTTCTCTCCTCTTTGTTTGCTTATTGCATCTTTTTTTTATGCATATGTGTTTTACTTATTTATTTTCTGCAAATATGTTTTATTTTTTCTTTTATTTACTTTTTAACCTTATTGCATCTTAAGCATTCCAACTGTCCAACGCACTCCCTACTTTACTTACTCATCTTATTATTATTTCTTTCCCCAGTTCCATGTAAGCTTTGGGCAGGGACTTTGGACTGTGTGTTCACATCTGTATCCCCAGTGTCAAGGTCAGTACTTGGCGCTTAGCGGGTGCCCCACACTTGTTTGTTGATCAAGGAACAAAAGCTAATGAAAACATGTTACCGAATAGGAGCTCCTGTCGTCCTCTTCTTTCCAAAGCAAAGCTATGAAGTAATACATTAAATTAACACCTGCTATTTTTAGAGAGGCAGTTAGCTCCTATGACAGAACGGAAAGCAATAGAGGGAAAATTATAGGTCCTTTAATATTTGTATTCGATTAAAAGTAGGAGCCACCCAGGAGCACTGTCTGTATCCCTTGGTGCTGTGAATGTAGCCTTGGTTAATTCGACAGGGTTTGTTCCCTCAGAACACACATTCCTTCAGAGTGTCCTGGCAGCTCCTGGAGCTTTTTATTTTTTTTAAAGAATGTCAAAAGCAATTTAGTGAGTATGTCCTACACTGAAAGAATAGATTCTGTTTCACTAGAGTGAAACAGGTCCTTAAGTACAAAAATAATTAAATGTTTGATCGTTAAGCTGTTTTATGGTTTCTTTCCTCTCGAAAGCCTTTCATTTATATCATTTAGCCGGCATGTTTCTTGTGTCCCTACTGTGTGCCAAGTGTTTTATAAGATACAAAGAGAAGTATTAAAATGATGTCTGCACTTCAATAACTTGCAATTCAGTTGGAGAGACAGCATGCAGATTCATAAGCAGCTAGAAGTTAAGTAAGTACAAGAAAAGAGATGCTGCTTTAACAGTCATCGGGGACCTAGAATATGCCAGACACCATCCTTAGGGTAAGTCAAAGCACGTGCCCTTATTTATTCAGCTGTGATGTAGATATTGCTGGTCCCACTTCATGGATGAGCGCAGTGAGATGCAGGGAGCTTAAGTAACTGGGCATCCTGCAGTGGGAGAAACTGAATTTGAATCAAGGTTGTTAGACCCCAAGGTCATTAGACCTCAAGGTCATTTCTCTTTCCACTCAAACACGGCTGAGAAGGTGCTGTGGTTTCATGAGGGGGGAAGGATCATGTCTGCAGGGAGAGACCTCAGAGAAAGTTGAATGGAGGGAGAGGCTTCAGAAGGACGTCAGTGTCAGAGCTGTGAACAGGAGGCGGTGGTGGAGGCACACTGAGTACAACGGTGGGCTTGCCAGCAGTTTGGCTGTGAGCTTGTTGTGGGCAGAGAAGGGGGGGGATGATGGGGATTCAGGGAACTCTGCGGTATTTTCCCACTTTGGGGACCCTTTCAAACTTAGGAAAGCAGAGTTGACAGAGGGAGGTTTTGGGGTTTTCAAGATTTGTATGTTATTCTCTTTCTTGGTTGGGATTATTTTGACTTGGAAACTGCCTTAGCTTTAGGGAACTAGAGGGCTTGGTGGAAGTCAGAGGAGACCTGATAGCTTAGCCGTACTCTCAAGAGAGAAAAACATCATGGGACTTCTTTTTGGAAGAGCTCTTGTGGTTGGTGGAAAGACCACCCTGGGCTTTGGATACAGATCAACCTGGGTGTTGGCCCCCCTTCTATCAGTAAATAGCTTTGTGGTACGTTTTACCCTCTCTAAAATGTAATAATGATATTTATCATGTTCTTCTGAATATAAGGCAACCAGTGAGAAGGTTCACTCAAAAATTCTTTTCGCCCTGTATGAACTTATAAGGCTGTAGTTGAAATTGTTGAATGTCAACTTATAAAATTAATGTATTATTATTATTTTTTAATTTATTTTATTTTATTTTTTAGATTCCATATATATGTGTTAGCATACGGTATCTATTTTTCTCTGACTTACTTCACTCTGTATGACAGTCTCTAGGTCCTAAAAAAGAAAACGGCTCTGATGAACCTAGGGGCAGGACAGGAACAAAGACGCAGATGTAGAGAATGGACTTGAGGACATGGGGAGCGGGAAGGGTAAGCTGGGACGAATTGAGAAAGCAGCGTGGACATATATACACTACCAAATGTAAAACAGATAGCTAGTGGGAAGCAGCCGCATAGCACAGGGAGATCAGCTCAGTGCTTTGTGACCACCTAGAGGGGTGGGATAGGGAGGGTGGGAGGGAGACGCAAGAGGGAGGAGATATGGGGATATATGTATATGTATAGATGATTTACTTTGTTATAAAGCAGAAACTAACACACCATTGTAAAGCAATTATACTCCAATAAAGATGTTAAAATATAAAATTAAATTAATGTATTAGTTTAGTAGCATATATTTAGAAATCTCATATAAAATCATATCCTACCTTAGAGATACAGCTTTTTCTACTCATATTTTATGAAACAATTTTTTAGTTTTTCACATGCATCTTTGACCTCAGTATCTTTGTTCCCAATGGAGCCTCCTTTTGAATTCTCTGACACAGTTTCCCAGAGCATTTCAACACTCTGTCAGAGTTGTTTGCAACTGGTATTTGAACTCCAGATGCCCATGAAAGTCTTCAGTTACATTTTAACAATGACAGCCATAATCTCAGTAAAATATGTCTTAAATATAGTATCACAAGAGTTCTTTATATTGATGGTTTGGTGGTAAAGAAATAATGGTCTTTAGAATTAAAGCCACTTCCAGGTTTTCTGAATATGTATCTGTTTTTTTTCTGATTATAAAAATAATAACTACCCATAACAATTAATCCAATATAGACCCCCATTATTGGAGAGTTGATTAGGCACAGAATAAAGTCAGGAATGTGAGTTAGGCATACTAACTGGCAAAGAAAATGAGTTTTACATTTTGAGAGGTCTATTTTGATGTGGTGGCATTACATACGTTTAACATACAGTAGACATTTAGAAAATCATAAATCGTACTTCCCTTTGCTTACCCAGATCAGTTCATCAAGGGAGGTACAGCAGGGTAATGATTAAACATAGAGTGGAGTTGTGTTTTTTTGTTTTTAAAGTTACTTTGTGGTCTAGTATATGGTCAATGATTTTAAATTTTATTTATTTATTTATTTTTATTTATTTATGGCTGTGTTGGGTCTTCGTTTCTGTGCGAGGGCTTTCTCTAGTTGTGGCAAGCGGGGACCACTCTTCATCGTGGTGCGGGGACCACTCTTCATCGTGGTGCGCGGGCCTCTCACTATCGCGGCCTCTCTTGTTGCTGAGCACAGGCTCCAGACGCGCAGGCTCAGTAATTGTGGCTCACGGGCCCAGTTGCTCCGCGGCATGTGGGATCCTCCCAGACCAGGGCTCGAACCCACGTCCCCTGCATTGGCAGGCAGACTCTCAACCACTGCGCCACCAGGGAAGCCCCTGGAGTTGTTTTGCTTTTTTTATATCTAGAGAAATTAAATTCAATAGAAAAGATTCAAGATAATAAGGAACTCCATTATGTGTAAGTGATTGAGAGAGGAGTGCAGACCTAAAGTTGGGGAAAAGACTATTTGAAATGAGATGGAAAGTAGTGTGGAAAATGATAATTTACAGTATTTAATAAGATGTTTTGAAGTTCAGAATTTTGAAGCTGAGAAGCCTAGCTGATTACTCAGGACTATATAGGGGCTTAATATTGAGTAAATATTACAATTTAGGGCTTAGAGAATGAGCACAGTTGGCAGTCACAATAATTAGGAAGATTTTCTTTTGGAATGGACCAAAGGGGTTGACACATATATATGCTCCGATGTTTCAGTACATCAAAGCAGGGCCATCCCTGTACCACTTTTTGGTGCCATTTGAAAGTTTCATTCACTGTTTAAGAAAATTGTTAATTAAATATTTTGTTCAAAGAATTAAGCTCAGAGGACTTTGCATTTGCCAGCCCCCAGTGACTGTCTCGGGTCATAACATAGTGCTTTCTCTTTTGCAAACATTCATTAGTTAACTGTCAGAGTCTCCCCAAATCCCTTTTCAGTTGGTTTCAGTACAAAATATTATTTAAGGATCAGAAGGTCTTTTATTGCCTAGAGTTAAACACCACTGATAACTCAGGAAGTTTAAGCTGACAACTGCCTCTGGAAACACCTCCTAGGGGTAAGCACTTCCAGGTTGATGTCAACATTGTTCTTTGGTAGCACTAAACAGTCACAACTGCCAGACCTCATGGCCCAGCTGCTTTAGGAAACACAGGCACCCAGAGTTGTTTCCTAAAAGGTAAGGTGGTCTGAAGTGTGATGGAGCCTGGTGAACAAACTGGTGTGGCTTCAGCTCCTTGATTTATTCAGTCCCTTAAGGAGTCATAAAAAAGGTACAAAGTTGGTAAAGGGCCTCCTCATAGACTCAGATTTTAACCAGGTATTACACGGGTACTGATCATTCCATCCATTAACACGCCAGAGATTCAGAATAGGTGGGGATTTTATTTGTGTATGTGTGTGTGTTTGTTTATATTAATTGATGATATTTGGGTCAGTATTTGGGACCAAAGTGTGTTACAGGAAAAGAATGCAGACTTTGAAGTCAGGAGGCCCTGGTTTCTAATCGAGACCCTGCTGAACAGGAAATCTAATCTCTCTAAGCCTCCATTTCTCCATCTGCAAATTGATGATTAAAGTGCTTATTTTGGACATTAAAGAGATGTTGAAGTGCTTAGCACAGGATGTAGGGTAGAGTAGGTCGGCAGTAAATGGTAATGGCAAGGATAATGATGATGATAAGCAAATCTGGGACCTGTGGTGTTAACTCTGGTGGGGTAGAACGTAGACTATTTTCCTAGTTTGGGTCGTGTGCTTTCATCTTGTACACGGCATTGGCTCTAGACCACTCCTTCCATCTTGGGCTTTGTATTTTCACATGAATGTGGTAAATGTACAAGAAAAGATCCATCTGTATTCCTTAGAGCTGACTTACTAGCAATTAGCACTTTCACATCTTGATTTGTTGCAAGCGTGAGTTACTGTCTAGAGTAGTTTTGAAATTGAGCAGATGCTCTTGATTTGAGATACCCCATGACTGGTACCACAAGACTGAAGTCTGATACTATCACTTCACTTCAGTCCTCACTGGTGTTTTTTTTGGGGGGGCCGTGCCACACGGCTTGTGGGATCTTAGTTCCCCGACCAGGGATTGAACCTGGGCCCTTGGCAGTGAAAGCGCCGAATCCTAATCACTGGACCGCCAGGGAATTCCCCCCACTGGTATTCTAATGTAAGGTTTGTTTTGCTCAAAGAATGCCCTTTTAAAAAATTCTGGTGAGAATGGGATGGACACATGACCCAAGAATGGCAGAGCTGGTTGACAGGTATGTGAGGGCTTATTATACTGTTATGTTTATGTTAGAAATTTTCCATAATAAAAAATTTCCACATTTTGAAAATTCTGGGATAGTTGTCTTCCTGTATTTTGAAGTAATAGGCATGTTTTAGTCCCATGTCTGGACTTCATACAGCTATCTTTTAGGTGTTGTTTAATGTATTATGTCATTATTTGTAGGATGAGATGATTTAAAAGGGCAAAAAAAGATGAAAGCTAATTTCAAAAGAAATGTGGAAGGACCAAGAGATTATCATGTTAAGTGAAGTAAGTCACGCAGAGGAAGACAAATATCATATATCACTTATATGTGCAATCTAAAATATGACACAAATGAACTTATTTGCATAATGGAAATAGACTGACATAGAAACCAAACTTATTGTTACCAGAAGGGAAGGTGGGGGGGAGAGGGATGAATTAGGAGTTTGGGATTAACATATACACACTACTATGTATAAAATAGGTAAACAACACAGACCTACTGTATAGCACAGGGAACTCTACTCAATATCTTATAATAACCTATAATGGAAAAGAATCTGAAGAAGAATATATATATATATATATATATATATATATATATGTATATACACACACGTATATATGTATGTGTATGTGTGTATAACTGAATCAGTTTACTGTACACTTGAAGCTAACACAACATTGTAAATTAACTACACTTCAATTTAAAAAAAAAACAAAAACAATGTGAGAATGTTATCTCAGTGCAAATAGAGGAAGCTTAGGAAAAAATCTCTCAGGACAACTGCAATCTCACTGTCCTCTGGTTTAAGGATTATGTAAGTGAAATTCTCTGGGTGGCTAGATTCCATAGTTAAGCATACATTTATTTTAATTTTCCCATCAGGAGAAATAATCAGTACTGAAGCATTATTGAGATTTAGACATTCTGCTGTATATGGCACTTAAATGATGAAGGGTGTTCAGAAATAGCCCTCACTGTGTTTAAATAGCCTGTTAGAGTAGACAGGAAAATTCCACTGACACAGTGGATGGTGAGGCTCTTTAATAGGTCCATGTGTTAAAAGCTTGGGCTGAATTTGAGTCTGTGATATATAAAACATCAAAACCTAGTATAAAGTGCATTTGTCACACTGTTTCTTCAAGCATTCTTATGTGTCAAAAGAATGTATTTTTCTTAAGCCAGGTGTGTGTCTGCAGGACCTGGTACCACAGATGGCCCCAGGGCTTGCTTTCACCATCAAGCTGCATCCTCATGTTTGTAAGAGCTCCAAGAGTGCTCTGCCGTAGTTAGCAAGGCTTATTCGTCTC
This sequence comes from Eschrichtius robustus, assembly GCF_028021215.1. NCBI lineage: Eukaryota > Metazoa > Chordata > Mammalia > Artiodactyla > Eschrichtiidae > Eschrichtius > Eschrichtius robustus. Next base: position 14,865,938 of record NC_090831.1, read on the forward strand.
TCCTCCCCTCCAGCTGAAAGCTAGCAGTCAACTTATATCCCCTACCCTCTTGTCATGCCAACTGGAAGCAAGATGTTTGTTCACTCTTTCCCAAAGAGTAATGGTTTAGGGCCTGGAGGTTGGAGTCAGACAGCCCTGGGTTTAAATCTCCGGACTACCTCTTATTAGCTGTGAGCCACATGGCCTCCCAAATTCTCAGATTCCTCATTATAAAATGGGAATAACAGTGGTATCTATCCCATAGCCCTGTTGTGAAAGGAAATAAAATACAGCTCCTCACCTAAACTGGCACCCAATAAATAATTGTGTGAATTGTTATTGTTATTATTGTGATTATGAATCGTTCACTTAGGCGTCTTGAGTGTTTGATCATGTAGCTTGCTGCTTCCCAGAGTTGGAAACTGCCATCTTCCCTGGTTGTCATGGAGAATTCCAAGATGAATATTTTGTGATTCTTACCTGGAAAGGAGAGGAAATGTCCGTCTCAAACCTGAGGCACGTGAGGGAAAATGTAGACCTGGGGGCTATTTGGCAAAAAATACACATATGCCCTTGCACACTGGATTCAAGCCCAGATCTTTACGTAATGGCCACTTTATTTAGGTAGAAGTCGTGAGGACGCAGCTTCATCTGCTCTGGTCTCTGCTGAAGCAACAGTGGAATCAGACCGTGCACCCGAGAGTGTTCGGAGAGGAAATTTCCAGGAAGCTTGCTGCCCATGAATGTCAATTTCCCAGTTCTCTCATCACAAACCTGGCCTTCCAAATCCCTAGGAGGTCCTTTCCCTCTTGTACCCCGCAGCGTGGTTCATGGTTGAATACCAAGAATTACCCACCAGAGAAGGAAGAGACTATCTCTAAGAGGAACTGTAATTTTTGGCAGAATAACTGCCTCCAGGGGAGAGTCCCTCATGGATGGTGTTGTCTGAAAAGGAAGGTACTAGGTATTAGTAAACGACTCACCTGCCTGCAGAGACATCTCATGAGGATGACCACATCTGGAGGGATAGACTGCTGTGTAATGAAGAGGCTCAGAAGCAGTGACAGCCATGCAATAGTGACCCACATCTTACTAAAAGGAACCATTTCCTACTGAAATTTCTTACTGCCGGGGCTCCTTGGAGAAATAGCTGATTCCAGTGTGGGCAGGAAATGTACAAGATGAGTCTGGAATATCTTGTCATCCTCTAAAGGAAGGAAGCTATCTAAGACTTTGGGTCACTTTCAAAGGAAACAGATGCCAACTCAAAAGAGCTCCCTCAGGTCAAAAGAGTGACCTGAGACATCACAATAAGAACTTGGAAAGGATAATGACTACAATGGATTGAAACACACCAAATAAATAAAGACGAATGGGCCTTTAATGATCCTAAAGATGTTTGAAAACAAATGCACATACGAAAATAAATTGGTCGTAACCAAATCATTCATTTTTCACGGATCCCAACAGAAGAGGCTCAAATCTTAAACCCTCAAAACACAATGACAATCCCTAACTTTGTCGTGATAGAGCAGAACTTAGCGAGCTGAGAGGTGTGGCAGTGGTGATGGTGGGAGAGGGAGTTCTTTAGGGACAACTTTCAAGAGTCGTTACTCGTTTAAAGAAGACTGCAGGACCTAGTGGGCAGCAGGTGTTACCGAGTCCAAGTTCGTCCTGCTCACTGCACAACAGGCCAATAAATCAAGAGATGAGTTATTGGGGCAAGGAATAGTGACTTTATTTGGGAAGTCAGCAGACCGAGAAGATGGTGGACTTGTGTCCCAAAGAGCCATCTTACCAGAGTGAGAATTCAGGCTTCTTTTCATGCTAAAAGGGGAGAGGATGTGGCTGGTTGTTGCCAACTTCTTGGTGTCAGAATCCTTTGTTCCTGCAGCTGCCCATGTAGGTCAGGTCACTATGATCCTGTAAACCTCCAGCAAGACAAATGTTATTCTCTGCTCTGCAACTTTTTAACCTCTATATGAATGGAAAAGCCTCATACCCTTTAAAGGTCAGAGCCTTGAGAATGAGCTATCCTGTATATTTCAGGCTATAGGCAACATTCTTAACTTGAAGCCAAAGTAATAGAATAGAAAGGTTAAAGTGTGGAGAAAAGAAACAGATCTAATATGGAGTCAGGTTTGTTCTTCCCTATTACAGCTCCTCATTTAGAGAAGGCTGCAGGGCTTAGTGGGCAGCAAGCAGCGTGGGCACCCCTGGCTCCTCCGTCTCTGCCTCTATGGCGCCTGGTGCATGGCCCTCAAAGCCATATCCCTCTTGTACTGCAGTTGTGTTGAAGGTTGTTTCCCTATTAGACCATGAGCTTCCCAGGGGGCAGGGGCTCTGATTTATCCTGTTCAGTACTCCCAGTGTCTACCCCAGTGCCTGGCATATCGTAGGACTCAATACATGTGTATTGAGTGAGTAAGGACCTGATAGAATATAGCCCCATCCTCAAAGAATACAGGAAGCTTCACTCTGAATATTCACATATGTGTTTCCCCTTAAATCCTTTATTGTATATTTTTTTGCTCATTATAAGTGTGTCCTGATATTATAATTTCACCGTTTTAAAGGTACATCTTGTGCTCTTTACCGACATACTAAAACAAAAATCTACCATTTACTTAATATCTACCATTTGCTAGTCTCTATATTAGGTACTTTGTAAAGCTTGCTTCTTTTGACCTTCATGAACTTCTGAAGTCTCTGTTTTATAGAAGGGGAATTAAATCTCAGAGAAGTTAAGTAACTTGCCAGAGTCATTCAGCTAGGAAGTGGTGGAGCCCAGGTCTGTGGCACTCCCAAGACTATATTCTTTTTACTCTGCTGGGATACAGAAATGTCATCTTGGGCTCTTGGATGCTTTGAGCGAAGGGGAGCTCTGATGAATATCATCTTTAAGAATGAAGAAATAGGACAGTGGTGATTCTTTTCACTTCGACATTTTATGAAAAGAATTCCCTATTCCCATCAGTAATAAACCACGAGATTGCCAATGCACTGTTTACTATTATGTATGGAGAATCATTCTAAGCTAAGTTTCCCCTTAGACAAAAATATAATGAAGATAAAGAGAAATTTGAATCCATGTGCCAATTGTGCTTGCGTGTGGGATAATCATTTGCATTTTAATATCAGATCCTGAATAAATAAGATTGTTTTCAGAATAGAGCCTTTCAGACAGTCACAGATTGCACCGAGTCTGCTTTTGACTATGCCCTGTGTCTCCTTCAACATGTCCCTTTGGGCTAAAGCTTTGCCATATGCCACCTCCTAGGGCCACTATGTCCTCCCAAGCTGATGGCTGATTAGTTGTTTAAGAATCGCATGTGGGTGACTTATAATGTCAGACAGTGGAACTAGGAGAAAATGCAGCACGGGATACTCATTCATTCCCACTTTCAGTATATATCTATCTGTGTGTCTACCATCTGTCCATCTATTTATCTCTCTATCCCTCTATCTATCAATATACCTGTTTGTATATGTGGTTCTCAAACTTTTTAGTCCAGTACCATTTTGTGCTCTTAAAAACAATTGATGACCCCAAAGAGTTGTGGTTTATTTGGATTATATTCATTGATATCTCCCATATTAGAAATTGAAGCAGAAAAATTAAAAGCATAAGAATACACAGGCACACGTTCCTTTAGCTGTCAGAGCGCAGATGTCATCACACGTCATGGAGTCTCTGGCAAACTTGACTATACCCTCATGAGAGAATAAGGGTGAAGATATTTTTGATTCTGCGGACCCATAGAAAGGTGTGGAGGACCCCCACCAGGAGTGCATGGACCACACGTTGGTAGCTGCTGATCTGTTTGTTTTTCATTTCTCTTCTTCTTTCTTGAACCCACTCCAGTCAGGCTTTTTCTACCTGACCATGCCACCTACACTGCTCTTGTCAAGGTCATCAGTTACCTCCACATGTTTAATTCAGTGGTCAGTTCTCAGTCATCACCTTACTCGACCTCTCAGAACCATGTGACACAGTTTATCATTCCCTTATCCTTGAAATATTTTCTTCATTTGGCTTTCCTCGTGACTCAGTCCTTGAGGACTTCTTCTATTAAATCTACATTATTCACTTGGCGTGGACATCATCCAGTCTCATGTTTTAAAATACCATTTATATGCAGATACTCCCAAGTATTATTTCCAGCCTTGACCTCTCTCCTGAACTCCAGATCTGTGTATCCCACTGCCTCTTTGACCTGTCTCCTCGGGTGTCTGATCGCATCTCAAACATAATGTGTGCATGATGGGGCTCCCCAGCCCCTTCCCTAAGCCTTCTTCTCCAATAGTCTGCCTCATTGCGGCAAACTCCCATCTTTCAAGTTGCTCAGTCATAGAACTTGGAGTCTTTCTCGACTCTTCTCCTTCACACTCCCTCAGCCAGTCTAATCTGGCTCAAATTCTAAAATAGATCTGGAGTCCTGCTACTTTCCACCGCCTCTTCTGCTACTACCACCCTACTGTCTTGGCCTGAGTTACTGCAGAGCCTCTCAATTGTCCCCTGGTCCCTCCCTTGCTTCACTATAACCACTTCTTTGCACAGCGATCTGGTCGTTCCTGTTAAAAGGTGAATCAGATCATGGCTCTCCTGTGTTCCAGAAGATCCGGTGCCTTTTCATCTCATTCAGAAAGAAAGCCAAAGGCCTTAAAAAAGGCTCCCAAAGCCCCGTAGGACTTGCCCCCTAGGTCCACTGTCTCCTTGCTCTTCCCCTGGCTCACTCCCATCCCCCCACGCTGTATCCTTGTGGCACCTCCGGGCTTTTGCCCTACAGCATCATCCTTCTAGAACGCCCTTCCCATTTGTCTGCAGGGTTCACTCTTTACATATCAAAACGAAACAGAATAGAAAACCGAGAGATGCGAGACAACTTTGGGAGGGGTTGGGAATGTTAGTTCCCTTGATTGTGGTGATGGTGTCAGGAGTGTTTGCATATGTCCGAACCCATCAAACTGTACACATTAATTATGTCCAGTTCTTTGTATCAATATATCAACTATACCTCAGTAGAGCTCTTACAAAACAACCTTGGACGTTATTCAAATACCACATGCTCAAGTGAGGCCTTTGTCAACACTGCTTCCTGCCTTATTTTTCCCCATGACACGTTCCAACATTAATTATATATTTTACTTATTGTTTTAAAAAAATTGTCTCTCTTCTCTCCAACCACAGCTGAAAGATCTCTTAAGGCAGTGGTTAATTTTGTCTGTTTCTTCTCTCGCAGTTCAGTGCCTAGAGGGTGCCTGGCAAACCCTAGACTCTCATTAAACATTTGTTGAATGAATGAGTGGGAATGAAACTGTCAATTTCATCTCCTTAGGTAAAGAAAGAATTCATTAAAAACATCAAAGAAGTAGAGTAGGATTACCTAATTCCAAACTCCACATTTTCACAGAGTATTCAAAGTAATGTGTAATTCAAAAAAACGTCTTTTAGAATAAGTCATGACTTTGATCATAGGAAGACCCCAATTTTTTGAAAATTAATTTTTATTGGAGTATAGTTGCTTTACAATGGTGTGTTAGTTTCTGCTGTACAGCAAAGTGAATCAGCTATACGTATACGTATATCCCCTCTTTTGTGGATTTCCATATAGGTCACCACAGAGCGCTGAGTAGAGTTCCCTGTGCTATACAGTAGGTTCTCATTAGTTATCTGTTTTTTTTTGTTTGTTTGTTTTAAATTTTTATTTATTTATTTATTTATTTATGGCTGTGTTGGGTCTTCGTTTCTGTGTGAGGGCTTTCTCCAGTTGTGGCAAGTGGGGGCCACTCTTCATCGCAGTGTGCGGGCCTCTCACTATCGCGGCCTCTCTTGTTGCGGAGCACAGGCTCCAGACACACAGGCTCAGTAATCGTGGCTCACGGGCCCAGCTGCTCCGCGGCATGTGGGATCTTCCGGGACCAGGGCTCGAACCCGTGTCCCCTGCATTGGCAGGCGGATTCTTAACCACTGCGCCACCAGGGAAGCCCCTAGTTATCTGTTTTATACATAGTAGTGTATATATGTCAATCCCAATCTCCCAGTTCATCCCACCTTCCTTTCCCTGCTTGGTATCCATAAGTTTGTTCTCTACATCTGTGTCTCTATTTCTGCTTTGCAAATAAGTTCATCTGTACCATTTTTCTAGATTCCACATATAAGTGGTATTATACGGCATTTGTTTTTCTCTTTCTGACTTACTTCACTCTGTATGACAGTCTCCAGGTCTATCCACATCTCTGCAAATGGCACTATTCCGTTCTTTTTATGGCTGAGTAATATTCCATTGTATATATGTACCACATCTTCTTTATCCATTCCTCTGTTGATGGACATTTATGTTGCTTCCATGTCCTGGCTATTGTAAATAGTGCTGCAATGAATATTGGGGTGCAAGTATCTTTTTGAATTATGGTTTTCTCCCAGTATATGCCCAGGACTGGGATTGCTGAGTCATATGGTAGTTCTGTTTTTAGTTTTTTGAGGTACAGGAAGGCCCAAATTTTATGTTGAGGTTCAAGTGTGGACTCATACCTACATGGTGAGGTACCTTAGCGTAAACTGATTTTGCGGTGGAGGACCTTTGGTGTGGGGCTCCCCTTTGAGAACAAGTGCAGCTCTTCCAGAGTTCTCAGAGCCTTGCCAACATCAGCAGCATCATGACTCCATTTATCTGGCAACTTCTCATACTCAGATAATAGCATAGGTAATAATAGATAATATTGGGAGGGTGACTATCTCAGGCTCCTTAGGCCACTGGCTGAGGGAAAGCAAACCCAGGTGCAGGTCTGGTCCATCCACTCAGGGCATCACACAGGACACCCCTGGGATTTGGCAACCCAGGTTTGATACTGAAGGATATATAGTACAGACAGCTATGTGGTTTTGGCAAAAAGCGGGGAGGTCCAAGATAAAATAGTCTGGGAAATAACCAGTTAAAGTTTCTGCTTTTTCCAGGGCCTTTATTTCACAGTTGTATATAGTAAGCCTCTAAGAAGGAGTTGTTTTGTGATTACCAAGAGGGGAAGGGGGGGCAGTGGGATGAATTGGGAGATTGGGTCTGACATATATACCCTCCTATGTATAAAATAGATAACTAATGATCACCTACTATACAGCACAGGGAACTCTACTCAGTGCTCTGTGGTGACCGAAATGGGAAGGAAATCTAAAAGAGTTGATATATGTATATGTATGACTGATTCACTTTGCTGTACAGCAAGAAACTAACACAACATTGTAAAGCAACTATACTCCAATAAAAATTTAACAAAAAAAGAAGGAATTATAGAAGGCAGTGTTTCACACTCTTATTGGAATACAAACACTTTTGTTTTTGCAACATCTCCCTGGGGGGAATTCATGAACATAGTAGTGAGCCTTTACTGTTTATATATGTTACATTCTTTTCATCTTTCCTCTGGCCTCCAACACTAGGAAGAGAAAGACATAAACATTAAGTAGAAAGGTCTTATAATGAAATGTTTCTTCCAAAATGAGAACAAAGTCTAGGAGGGTATTTTATTTACATAGAATTGGAGCAGCGCTCTGATGAGAATCTGCAAAAGTGTATGAGCAATAAAAAGTCAGCTGAACTTTTTGGAGGTTCACATTATGCTAGTTTTTTGCATAAACTTTTTTGTCACTGAGGGACCGGTCTTACATTGTGTACATTTTTTTTGGTCCCTTGTGCTTCTTTTTCTTTATGCGTAATTTACTTAAAGGGTTTGGTGACAGAGGAGTCCAAAGTTCAATTTAGGTGTAGGTATTCACGTCATTACTTCAGATTCGGCTATCAGTATAAAACATGTCTTCCCTCATTGATTTTGATTATTTCTTTATCCCTTAAAGAATTATTCTGGGAGTATAACCATTGACAAATGTTATTGCACTCATCACACAGTGTTTGCTCCTTTGGTAGGAAGAGTTCTGGACCAGGCATTTCTTAAATTGTAGGCTATTAAGTTATGTTCTAAGATCTCAGCACCTACCAACTATTCACTGAACGTAAGTCAAGACAATACACCCGTACAATTGTAGCCACTGCTACAATTAGGAGAAGACAGCCTACACTCGATGTATATTATATTAAGAAACAACTTAGGAGTTGGTGGCTTGGGAGTGAAGCTGTCCCCTATTCCTACTTTGAGGCTGAAGAACACGATTCTCTGAAGAATGGTGCTGGAGGGGAAAGCAAAGCCCACAGGTGGTGAAGAGGATCTGGCTGTGTTTCTGTGGGAACCAGTGTTCCAGGGGAGACAGGGGAGAAAGGGCATTTCTGTCTGTCCTGTCGTAGACACTGACTCATGAGTCACTGCACACCGTAGACCAGCTAGACAGAGCAGTGGACACCAACACAGCCTCTGCTGGGTGTTTCATAGTTTCCATTTGTCCCTGGGTGTCTTGGGGTCGCAGTTCTCAAAGCGCGTGGTCCAGGGACTTTGGCAGAACCTAAGACTTTCTCAGGGGCTTTGTGAGACCAACATTATTTTCAAAATAACGCTAAGCTGTTATTTTTGCTTTTATTTTGCTTGTATCACTCTCATTCTCTTACAAACGTACCGTAGAGTTTTCCAGAGGCTAATATCTCTACAGATTGAATGCCGAAGTAGATGTGAGAATCCAACTGTCTTCTATTAAGCCAGACGGTAAAGAAATTTGTAAGCACATTTTTTAAAAATCCATAAAATGTCATAAAATATATTATTTACAATGACACATAATGGGCTTATTATGTGAAATAACTTCATAAATATTTAAAGTATTTTTTGCTTAAAATTTGAATTGGGTAAATCATTGGTAAGATATAACTTCAGTAAACTAAAGATGTTTATGAACATTTTTTGTGTACGTATGCCCCAAATATTGCAGGTGTTTTTATTTGCTAAATCTGGCAGCCCTAACTGCTCAGCCCTTGTTTTGTGGGAAGGGCTTGTTTTAGCACCTATTCTTTGTTTGGGGAGACGGTGGAAAAACCACAAGCTCTTGCTTATTTATTGACTGCCAGTTCAGCAGACAGTGGAACCAGCTCTCATAAGTACAGGCACACTGGGTTATTCTTTTAAAAAATTTTAAAAATGTATTTTATTTATTCTTATTTTTTTTTTTACTGAGATAACATTGGTTTATATCATAATATAAATTTCATGTGTACAACATTGCATTTCTACTTCTGTATGTATTACAGCGTGCTCACCACCAAAAGTTTATTTTCCATCTGTCACCATACGGTTGACCTGTTTACGCATCTCACCCGCCCCCCCGATCTCCTCCCGTAACTGCTATTGCTACTGTGTTCTTTGTATCTATTCAATACATGTTTGCTTTGGTTTGGTTTGGTTTGTTCATTTATTTTGTTTTTTGTTTGTTTGTTTGCTTGTTTTTTATATTCCTCATATCAGCGAAATCATACAATATTTGTCTTTCTCCGTCTGACTTATTTCACTTAGCATAATGCCCTCAAGGCCCATCCATGTTGTCTCAAATAGCAAGATTTCATCTTTTTTATGGTTGAGTAATATTCCATTGTCTCTATACACCACATCTTCTTTATCCATTCATCCACCAGTGGGCACTTAGGTTGCTTTTATATCTTGGCTGTTTTAAATAATGCTGTGATGAACATGGGGTGTATATATCTTTTTGAAACAGTGTTTTCATATTCTTCGGCTAAATATCCAGAAGTGGAATAGCTGGATCACTTGATAGTTCTATTCTTAATTTTTTGAGGAATCTTCATACCGTTCTCCATAGTGACTACACCAGTTACATTCCCACCAACAGCATAGGAGGGTTCCTTTTTTTCCACATCTTCCCCAACACTTGTGATTTCTTGCCTTTTTGGTAATAGCCATTCTAACGGGTGTGAGGTGATACCTCATTGTGGTTTTGATTTGCATTTCCCTAATAATTCACACTGGGTTATTCTTGATGTCTTTCTGACTTTGCAGTGGTGGATGTGATTTTCTCCAGGAAAGAGTTGAGGGTTACTTGAAAGACATCACCTAAAAAAATGCAGGCTTCCCTGGTTCCGCATGGCAGTGTCAGCAACTGATCTCAGCTCAATCTCTGCCATTTATTACTGGATATAGTGTAGTTGTATCTCTTGTCACTCATAGCAGAGCCTGCAGAGCTGGCACAGTTACTGTGCCTGTTTCTAATGTTAAGCCCTCGGAATTTGTCAAGAGAGGGCTCTAGGGCCAGTTCCCAAGAGGATTCACTGGCATTACTCTATTGATTGATTGATTCATTATTTCTCCTTCTTCCCTCCCTCTCTTCTTCCTTCCCTTCATCCCTTCTTTTTCCTTTATCTCTCTGTCTATCTCTTCCTTTCTTTTTACCTCTCTTCTGTTCAACAGCTGTTCATTGCATTCTGCAGTGTATGTGGCACTGTGCTAAATTCTGGTTTTCAGGAGAAAATAAAAAAAGTGATGTTCCTGCCTTCGGGGACCTTGGTCAGTATCTCAGAATTCTTTGCCGCTGACTTGTACTAATCAAGCTCACAAGGGAATGAGGCATAGAAGCCAGAATGTCAGTGGGCTAGTTTACAGCAGAGGACTGTCCTGTCCAGTGGATTCCATGCTTAGCATCTGCACAAGGAGGGGAGGGCACTGGTAGGCAAACCTGTAACTGACGGGGCTGGGACTACGGTCCTGCGAGGAGGGGGGCAGCCCAGGAGTGAGGTGATTCATCTCCACGCAACTTGGAAACCTGGAAATTTGGAAATTCATCTGCCATGTGGCTCCTTCCTCTCCTTCCTTTTGATTTTTTAAAATGAGTCTTTGGATGTCATCTGTTTAATAGCATTTTTTTTTCTTTTAGCTATAATAAAGTTTTGTGTTGGAAGCAGCATATCTTCTGCCTATTTCTGCTACATAAAAATCTATTTCCAAATTTTCTCACACCCTGGTAAAGAGGATTTGTATGTAGACTAGAAGAGAATAAGATGGTAAGCCAGATCCCCATGCAGATCTTCTTTAAGAAATAATAACTACTGGTTACTGAGAGCATATTGTGAACCCTTTATATGTTATTTCATTTGATTCCTCAAAGCAGTCCTATCAGGTAGAGTTTATCATTTCCATTTTATAGGTAAGAAATGGATTCCAGAAAGGGTAAGTGTCTTGCCCCAGGTCACTGTTACATGGCAGAATCCAGATTCTGTCTCCCAAGTCCATGTTCATATCCACATGCTGCGCTACGCCCCTTACTTTCCTTGTGCTAGACACAGAAGGAGTTAAGTGAAGATCTCTCAGGCATGAGGCCGGGGCTTCTGTCCAATCCTTAAACCGTTTCTTTAGAAATAGAGAAAAGAACAATGAGCCACCCTCTCTGCCCCATTCTTTTGCCTTATTTCTTATGTACTCTGAGTTGATAAATAAGACAAAATTGGGATTGTCTGGGCATCTAATTCTCATAACCAGATTTCCTGGAAGACCCCAGATGGTTCATTCTGTGTATCCTCAGGTGGATAAGTATGAAAACAAGAAAAAATTATGAAGATAGAGCCGCAACACATTATAAGGAAAATTGCCGTAATTTAATATCTGAGGATATTAAATCAAACATTTCAAGGGCTGTCATGTGGAGAAGGGATTAGTTCTGCCCTAAAGCAATGAACTGGGAGAACCAATAAAGAGAAATTATAAGCATGAGTTGTGGAGCTCAGTGTTAGGAAGTTTTTTGTTTTGTTTTCTTCCTTCTATTCACCCTCCCTACCTTCCTACCTTCCCGCCCTCCCTCCTTCCCTTCCTTCCATCAGACTTTTCCAAAGTGATATGGGCTCCTTTAGAAGGTTTTGAGTTCTCCAGCATTGGATGGCCACTTCGAAGGCTTTCCGTGAAGGTGTTTTCGTTATTGGTTTAGAACTGTGATCTTACACACTGCCACATCTCAAGAAATTCTAGTGGCAGCCAGGACCAGCATGTTTATCAATGGAGACGTTCCCTTGTAAGAGTTATTTAGGGAAGGTGAATAAAAGCTACAACGGCGACTGGAGGAGGTGGTCCCTTCGTTACTGCGTCCCTGTCAGGCTCAGAGAGGACAGGCAGGGCAGCCGCTTCCCCTCTTTGGCTCTGAGCCCAGGTGAATAAGAACAGATGGAGAGTGGGTAGCAGAGGCTGAGCAGTGGAGAAGGGAGGGCCAGGAAGGTGGAAAGAGCATCAGGCTGCCCTTTGATGACTTCCCCTTGAAATCCTGGCTGTGACACATCATGTGCACTCTCCATTTTGTACGTGTATAAACATTAAAAAAATTAACATTTAATCACAAAATATTCATGACTATATTTTCCAGCTTAACAAATCAAATTACTACAGAGGAGACTAAACATTTTTTTGTTCTCTATCCCCATGCCCAACAGAGGGTACACACAGAGAGTAGGGCCAAAAGCACATTTGTTTACAGAGGAAGGATGCAACAGAATACCCAGGATCTGGATTTACTAGCACTATTCAGTCCTTGTGGAGTGTTTTAATAATGATTTTTTACTTAAGTAATAGTAATGAGTGCTAATTATAGAAATTTGGACAGCCTAGAAAAAATAGAATAAAAAATTTACCCATAGACTTACCACAAAAGATAATGTTGGTAATCATTGCTATCTTTCTTTTATTTGTCCCATTAATATTTATTTTTGTAGTAAGTGGGCTTTTATGGCTTGTTTGTCACAATTTTCAGGCCAGCCACTTCTCAGTTATAAGTGGTATCAGCTGCTGATTGTGATTGTCTTTTCAGTTCCCTGATTCTTATAATTAGAGGAATCCTAATGAGAGAGTGATAGTTGGCTGGAATTCTAACCTTCAGTGTTGTTAGGAGTGTTCGCTTGTGTCTTGAGGATCCTGCTGTCTGAGTGGACCTCACCAAGGGCCGATGGAGCAGAAGTCTCCAGTTGTGGGATTTTGATAGATGACCTGCTCAGTTGTCCTCCGTACCGAATCTGGAAGTGCACGATGGGAATAACAAGGCCCTGAGTCGTCTCGTGCGTGGTGAAGTCAAGGAAAATAAGAATATATGTGATAAAGTTGACGTCACTAACCGTGGGAAATGAGGATGGTTCAATAATGTTGTTAGGATTGTTAGCTGGCTACTCAGGAAAGGAAAAAAAAGTACTTTTTAGATCTTTGTCTTGCACTGTACATCAAAATCCATCCCAGAGGCAGCATGGCATTGTGTTTGAGCACTGAGAGTCTAGAGCCAACCTACGTGGGTTCAGATCCTGGCTCTGCCACTTCCTGGCTCTGTGACTTTGCTCAAGTTACCGCACTTCTCTAAGAGAAAATCTGTCTCTATTTTCTCACCTGTAAAATGGGATGGTTATAGTAGCTATTTAGGGTAGTTGTGAGAATTAAATGTTATTGCATTATTTACTGTTTAGAATTATAATTTAGAACAGTATTTGCCACAAACCAGGTTCCATATAATTGTTTAGTATTACGATGATGATGATGATATTTGCTAGTATGTTTGTAAATATTCTTATTATCTACTACTACTATTATTATTATTACGCTTTACATTTTTTTTTTATTTACTCAGCCATAAAAAGAAGCAAAATTGAATTATCTGTAGTGAGGTGGATGGACCTAGGGTCTGTGATACAGAGTGAAGTAAATCAGAAAGAGAAAAACAAATACTGTATGCTAACGCATATATATGGAATCTAAAAAAAAATGGTTCTGATGAACCTAGGGGCAGGACAGGAATAAAGACGCAGACATAGAGAATGGACTTAAGGACACGGGGAGGGGGAAGGGTAAGCTGGGGCGAAGTGAGAGTAGCATGGACATATATACACTACCAAATGTAAAATAGATAGCTAGTGGGAAGCAGCAGCATATCACAGGGAGATCAGCTCAGTGCTTTGTGACCACCTAGAGGGGTGGGATAGGGAGGGTGGGAGGGAGACGCAAGAGGGAGGGGAAATGGGGATATATGTATGCATACAGCTGATTCACTTTGTTGTGCAACAGAAACTAACACAATATTGTAAAGCAATTATACTCCAATAAATATGTATAAAAAAAAAAACCCCACAGGGCTTCCCTGGTGGCGCAGTGGTTGAGAATCTGCCTGCCAATGCAGGGGACACGGGTTCGAGCCCTGGTCTGGGAAGATCCCACATGCCGTGGAGCAACTAGGCCCGTTAGCCACAACTACTGAGCCTGCGCGTCTGGAGCCTGTGCTCCGCAACGGGAGAGGCCGCGACAGTGAGAGGCCCGCGCACCCCGATGAAGTGTTGCCCTCGCTCGCCGCAATTGGAGAAAGCCCTCGCACAGAAACGAAGACCCAACACAGCCAAAAATAAATAAATAAATTTATAAAAAAAAAAAAACAAAAAAAACCCCACAAAACAACCAGGAGGAAATAGAAATTGATATTTATCTGATCTTAAGGTTAGAAAAGGCTCTCTAAGCATGCAGTCAGGGACGGAAACCACAAACAACTGATAGATTTAACTACATAAACATTAACGTCTATATAGGCTAGGTCAACAAAGTAAAGCAAAAATATTTACAATATTAAAAAATAAAAACACAGAATAAATAGTTGCAACACACCTGACAGATGAAGAGGTGATAGTTAGCCTTCCGACACAATTTGGCAGGAGACCAAAGCTCATCCCTTGGATTTGTTATATATGGTTGTCATTAGCCCGTGCTCAAAATTATGCACCTACACATCTACGAGTGTATGTATGTGTGTGTACATGTATGTATTTCTTTCCTGCTTGTTCCGTAAATGATTTGTCAGCTTACAGTAATGCAAAATAGCAAATATTAAAAACGAGAGAAAAGAAGAAGTAGAAACAGTGGAGGAGGACTGAGGTGGGGTCACAGTGCAGCTGTGATGGACAGGGCAACGTGGGAAGACGAGCAGTTTCACCATCCAGTGTCCATAAGCCCAAACCTACCTAATTACTTAAGGACGTACAAGTCATTTTGATAACTGAGCACAGTGGAAAAAATTCTCTTCAGAGTCATCAGGAGAGGGTACTTACTGGTTATGAGGGTACTTACTGGTTATATAATGATGGGCAATCTTAAGACCATTTTGTCGTTACTGCTACTATTACTAATGATGATGGTGTGTTTCATTCTCTTGGTATTGGCTGATGGCACCACACGAAAGCAGATTACGGGAAAGCGATTTCTCAGAGTTGAGAATGGTGATACAGTGATGCAGTGCAAGGGTCCTGGGCCTGCTTGCCCTCAGATGCCCCTCTCTGGGGCATATGCTGTCCCTCCTCTGCTCTCTGCGTTGGAGGGCCCGGACCCTGCAGGCTCCATTTCCCAGGCTCTTTCAGTTGGCTTCCAGCTGACATTGGCCACTGGGAGGCACTTTCGGGAGGTTGGAGGGTAGGTGGAAGGGAGAGACCAGGGTAATTCTCTCTCTTCCACTTTACCTGGGGTGGCTCCTTTAGCTGCAGCTGTGTGTCCTTCCTGGGTCCAGCTTCTCATGGGCTGGCCGGCGATGGTGCCAGCTTCTGTCAGTTGACCTTGGTCCCTGGGCTCTCCCCAGCTCAGGTGTGGGAGCGGCTTTCCCCACTTGCTAGTCTTTGGAACTCCTCACGTGCCCCTTTGGCTTCTCAGCTCCTCCATCCCCTGGATGGTAAGTAAGTGGTTTCTGATTTCTGACTTAGACAGACATCAGGTCTCAACTGACCTGGCTGGATTCTGGATGATGATATATTGTCTCACTAATCAGCATCATAGGGACTTCCCTGGTGGTCCAGTGGTTAAGACTCTGCGCTTCCATTGCAGGGGGCGCGGGTTCGATCCCTGGTCGGGGAACTAAGATCCCGCATGCCACGTGTCACAGCCAAAAATAAAATTAAAAATTAACTAATTAGCATCACAAAACAAATGAGAAGATGAGAAGCCTGAAGAGTGGCCTCACCAGCTAGTCTCCATGGCTAATGTGGAATCCATTACTTATTATAAGGTCTTCTTTGTAAAGTTACGCCTGTGAGTATGCTTTCTCCACCAAAGGGCTGCTTTGGTTTGATTGAGCTTTGCAAACCAGCCCAGAGTCAGGGCCTCCAATTTTCAGGACTTCGTAGGGCAATTTCCAGGCAGGCTGCTGTGTTAGAATCTACTTGGACATCCACTTGCACCGGGCATGGTGTTATGTAGAATTTGTGCTGTCATGGAGAATTACCATTTAGATTGAAGAAATGTATTTCATTTGTTTCCATAATTTATTTCCAAGAAACCTATGGCCTTACAAATGGAACATAATTGGGGCATTTTGTTTTTCTGTTTTAGTGAAATTGCTTCCATCTCTATATTAATGAAAAAAGAACAAAGAAAGAATACCTGAAAAGACATACGCAGGCAACTTTTCTATCACCTTTAGTGCTGTGGTCCCCACTCAGGTGGGCACTCATAACCAGCCTCGCACAACGATTACCCTGCTGGGCCTGATTGGCTTTTTATCCCAAGCCTTTCCAGATTCTGATTTCCTTGCAAATTTCTTAAAAAAAAAAAAAAAGCTTTTCCATATTCTTATATATAAGCAGTACCAATTTATTAGAAAGTGGAAGAAACTCTCTCCCAGACATTGTGATTCTTTAGGTTACTTGCCCCCCACCCCTGCCTCCACCCCCCAAATTCTGTCCAACTGTGCTTTGTGCAAATGGCAGGTACTTGTGTCAGGCAATTCTGTTTTTCATATAATGTTACCTGGTATTTATTTTCTTTAGGACAAATGTATAAGCACAGAAATACAGTATTTGCAGTACAAATAGATACAAGTACACATAAACATAAGCCACTTACATGTAAATGTTAACTAGCATTAGAAATTGTTTCAGTGTATGGTGACTTAAAAGAATTACTTTATATGATAATACAATGCCTAATGTTGCATTGCATTGATACTTTATTTTGCAGCTCCCCATTTTGGGGGCATTTCTTTTTCTTTTTACAGATAACATGATGATGAAGATATTTGTGCATAAAATCTTTGCTGGGTTTTAGACCGTTACCTTAGGTGCCATAAATTATTTCTCAGTTATCGTATTATGCAGATTATATTTATCAGCCAAAATAGATGGGGGTTGGATTATTAAACTATATTGCCATTTTAATTTAAAAAAATATGATTTCAGTAATGTAAAAAAAAAATAAACAATCAGTTGCAGTGGAAAAAGAAGAAAGAGATATGCCAAGTGCTAATAGTGCTTTTTGTTGGTTATTGAGACTATCAGAGATTTTTGCTTTCTTTAGAGTTTCCATGTTTTCTGTAACAGAGCAGTTATAGGTAAATCAGAATTATTCTTAATTATTTGGGGATTATTTTTATTGTTTTCAAATAATGATTCATTTAAAAATACATGTACTATTTCTCTCCTCAAGGTGTTTTAAAGTCTCAGATCATGTATTCATGTAAATCTTTTGTTCAGTAGATATCTACAGAGTGCCTCTAAGAGAGAGACTGCATAGGAAGCTCAGGTCCTGGGAATCAGATTCCTGTATTCAAATCTCGCCTGTATTACCATTTGGTTGTATGATTTTGGGAAAGTTACTTAACTCAGGCCTGTTCTTTTGCAGAGCTCATCGCCTCCTGGGAAAAGTGTGGTGTGGTTACTTACCAAATGTCATGAAATGAAATAATTTGATCATGATGTGCTTATTATTGGTGTTTGGCATACTGATTTCTCAAACAAGATTTGAGAATGAATGATTGAAATGAATGAATGAAAAAGGATTGACTTAGAAAGTCTTTTCCCCTAGAGTAAAAATCTTTTGGTTCTTCTGGGGCATTTATGTGTGCAATTAACAAGCTGCCCCTGGATGAACCATGGAACCCATTCATTCATTCACTCACTTACTACTCATTCATTCATTTATCATTCATATGATCAATACATTCATATAATCATTCAGTACTTAGTGAGCATCTAATAAATAAAAGGATAAGCATGAAAAAAATCTCTTTCTAATGCCTTCTCCTCAGAAAATACGTTTTAATTCAAATAGGAAAACATAAAATGCTTAGCAATTGATTTCCCAACTGGGTGCAAATGTAGTCGATCTCAAGTTACCGCTATGGAATTCAGATCTAGGTGGTGATGCTTAGTAAGAAGAACTTACAGAAATGTTCAAGGAAGATGCCTCTGAGACTAATGATGACTTTAAATTCTGTTTCAAGTGAAGCTTTTTCCCTTAAAAGAAGGTGAAGAGTAGGTGTGACGACACACCCCTTTTTCTTCGTTTATTCTTTTTGCTGCTGTATTCTTACAATAGCAAATTACAAATAGAAGATGCTTCTGTGTTGCTCCCCCCTTTCTCTTACCCTTCTGCTCCCCTTTATCTCCATGCCCCTCTCCCCTTCTTTCCCTCCTCTTCTCCCACTTTCTGTAATCAAATCATGGTTGCTTTGAATATTTTCAATGTTGCCGCAGAAGTAGAGGCTGTGAGTTTCAACACCCCTTCATGTATTTGAGAATCCGTACCTTTGCCTTGCTTCTGTCACTTTCATGATGTGGGGAGCTTTTAAGTGTTTCTTCAGTTTCCCCTTCTTCTCTTCTGCTTTGCCAGTAGGTGATAATAAATACTTATGAACTAGTGATTCCATCTCGATGCTGTCACAGTGCTATAAATGACATCACCCCAATTTGAGGTGTGTTTTAAAATTAATTGATTGTGAGAGAAAAGGAAACCACAGAGCAGTTAGCACGTCCTCACCCTGTCAGACAGCTGCCTGGTGCTGCCGGGGAGTGATGGCTTTCTCTTTTGACTATCAGGGGTTGTTGGAAAGAATTGAAATTGTCAATGTGTTTTGCTTAGGGTTGAACAGGATGTTTTTTTTCCTCCTGTATTGTGAGGTTGCCCCTTGCTTGCCTTCCTGACTTTTTCATTTTTCTCTTCCTGTCTTTCCATCTGTGGAATGGCTTCCTTCTCTTCTCCCCACCTCGGTTTCCATCCATTTAACTTTCTCATGTTATTTTCTACTTGGCCGTTCAGCTGAAGTCCCGTCTCTTCTGGAAAGCCTTCTGTCTTAATCATCTCGGCCTGCTGTAACAAAATACCATGGAATGGGGGGCTTAAACAACAGACATTTATTCCTCTCAGTTCTGGAGTCTGGAAGTGCAGGGTCAAGGTGCCGACAGATTTGCTGTCTGGTGAGGGCTCTCCTCCTGGCTTGTAGGCAGCAGCCTTCTCTCCGTGTGCTCACGTGGCCTTTCCTCGGGCAGGTGCATGGAGAGAGAGGGGGTTACAGTCTCTTCCTCTTCGTATAAGGATACTAAGTCCATCAGGGGGGCTCTACTCTCATAACCTCATCTAAACCTAATTACCTCCCAAAGACTCCACCTCCAAATACCATTATTTTGAGGGTTAGGGTTTTAACATATGCATTTTAGGGAACATGGACGTTCAGTCTGTCAACTGAAAAAATAATACACAACCTAAAAGTTGAGAATTATGCTTTATTTGGAGGACAAAACTGAGAACTTAAACGTGGGACTCTGCCTCTCAGATAGCTCTGAGGGATTGCTCCAAAGAGGTAAGGGAGGAACCAGGATACACAGGGGGGTTTGCAACAGAGACCAGGTAGTGGAAACATCAAAAAGATTACAGATCTTTCAAGTTAAGGAATTTAGCGCTTTTCTGTGTATGGGGAAATGCAAGAGTCTGGGCTCATTGAAATAATATCTTTGATATGCACCTTAGCTGTCTGGGGCCAGTATCCTGTGCTTTCCCATCCTGAGTCCCCTCAGGGTGCATCGTTGGGGGTGGCTGCAGTGGCTGAGAGCTTGGCAATGGGCAGCCCATTTGTCTCCATCCTGAGTTCCCTCAGGGCTCACCGTCTGGGGTGGCTGTAGTGGCTTGGTGGCTGCAGCATCCTTTGTTTACTGATAAGACAGCAACATTTTTCATTCACAAGTCCATAGCCCCTTGAGCCAGAGGAATGCTGCCTTCCTCCTTCCTTTAGGGTTACTCATGGGCCAGTCACGTGGCTCTGGAGGTTTCTCTTCTCTCTTTTGCCTCCCTGTAAACATGATCAACTCAGGAACCCTGCATTTTGCCCCTCCTCTGTTGCGCAGTGCCTAGTACAATACTTGGCTCTGGCTTGGGACTCAGCATTTCTTGACCGAGTCAATGATGGATCGTGACCCATGTGCTGGCCCCTCCCTGGGCTGGAAGCACGATACTTTACAGAGGGTGAGACAGGCCCTGCTGTCCAACTTCATGAGAGGAACCAAGTGGTGGTTGTTTAGCTTGAATGTTGGTAACTACTATACAATCACATGTTCAAAGCTGGAAGGGAACTTAGTGTTCACCATTCAACACCCATGAGAAATGGAATATTGCCTGCCATATCAGTAAACAAAGGATGCCACAGTCATCAGCGATTGCAGCCACCAGCCTACGGTGACGTGGTGAGCCCTGAGGGAACTCAGGAAGGAAACAAAGAATACCTGCCATCTAGCAGCCATCGGGCTGCAGCCACTCCCCACGGTGAGCCCTGAGGAAACTCAGGATGTGAAAATACAGGATACTGGCCCCAGATAGCTGAGGTGCATATCAAAGGACTGATTTCAGTGAGTGCAGACTCTTGCATCTTCCCGTAGGTATTAAAGCGCTAAATTCCTTGAGATTTCTAGTTTTCTTTAATTAACAGTAATCTTTTGTTCCTACTACCTGCCCTTTGTTGCAAAACTCCTATATATCCTGGCACCCCTCTTGCCTCCTGGGAGCAGTTCTCTCAGGGTTACTTGAAATGCTGCCTCCCAGGCTTGAAGTCCTAAAGACTTCTGCTGAATAAAACATAACTCTCAACGTTTAGGTTGTGCGTTTATTTTTTAGTCGACACCTATTTCCGTATGGGAAAGATGGACTGCAGGAGAGCTTAAATGACTTGCCTGCGATCTCACGTAAAAATAACCATACACCTGCCCTGTGAGTCTAACGAGTGGACTTAGAATAAAGCAAGGCCTTGCTAAGAGAGCCTGGCCACCTGTCCATATGCACAGATACTGTAGATGTCAGCGGTGCAAGGAACGTGTGTGGTCTCTTGACTTGAAATAATCTCACAAGCTCCGCATCATGAAACAACAGGTTATTAAAAGCACAGACCAGGGTTTCTGGTACTAGCTCTATCACTTTCTAGCTATGTGACACTGGGCCATTCCATACCTGTAAGCCTCCCTTTTCTCATTTGTAAGTTGGGGATAATAATGGTACCTACTTTACAGGCTATTCAGGAGGGTTACATGAAATAAAGCATGTAGCACAGTTCTTGACACAGCAGAAGCATTCAGCGCATGAAGTTGTTGGAATTAGACATCCCCACTTGTCAGAGGGACAAGATGGAACGCCCCTCACTTCCTATTTAATGTGACTCAGGGCTCCAGCTGGGCATCCGAGCCTGTTGTCAGTGATGGCCCACTGAGCATCCCACTGGGAATCCCTGGCTCCCCATCCCGTCGGGAAACCCAGTGCAGCTAAAACCACAGGTCTGGCTTTCTTCTAGAATATTGTGTAGAAGCCACTGTCCCCTGTTCCTCAGCCTGAAAATTAGATTTGCCTCTCCTTGTCCTTCATCTGTATTCACCTTGCGTGGGTGAGCTGTAAATTCGGCTAGGTTTTGACTGCTCTGTCACTTTCTGTTGTCACAATCAAGAGAGGAGCTGAGGAAATATGGTTGGGTATCTGATCGTGATTTCAGTAGTACGCCTGCTGGGTTTGCCGGATTACGAAATGCTGGCAGCTGGCGAGCTGCATATACCGTGCCTGCTAGGAACTTGAGGAGGCTGGAAAACACATGAATTATACATTTTGACAATGCAAAGGGCATGTCCTCTGTGATTTTAGTTTTTCATTAAACGAACTGTTCTTGGATTCTGAAATCTATATACTTTCCTTACATCTCGCTGTTTCCTGGTCAGCGTGTGGCTGCCAGGATAAATCAAGTGGAGTGACTGCAAATGGAAGAATGCAAAATAAGCTTCTTAACGCAGAGGTCTGTTTGTCACATAGGTGCCAATTACAAAAACGTTGTTGTTTTCTTTCATCTTTTCCTCCCAGATTGAACTACCGGGGTCACTGGAGCCCAGCGTGGCTGTGGAGCGTCACAGGATTAACACCCATCGCTCACCAATACCTTTTTTTTTTTTTAATTTTTTTTCGGCTGCATTGGGTCTTTGTTGCTGCGCGCTGGCTTTCTCTAGTTCCGGTGAGCGGGGGCTACTCTCTTCGTTGCGGTGTGTGGGCTTCTCATTGTGGTGTCTTCTCTTGTTGCGGAGCACGGGCTCTAGGCACGTGGGCTTCAGTACTTGTAGCATGTGGGCTCAGTAGTTGTGGCTCGTGGGCTCTAGAGCGCAGGCTCAATAGTTGTGGCACACGGGATTGGTTGCTCAGCGGTATGTGGGATCTTCCCGGACCAGGGATCGAACCCGTGTCCCCTGCATTGGCAGGCGGATTCTTAACCACTGTGCCACCAGGGAAGCCCACCAATAGCTTTTTAGGGCAACTTTCTTGAGATGTGAAAATTGTTATATAGCATGTTGTTCGGCATCTCTTAACCTACAAACATTCCTTTAAAAGAAAATGCTTTACATCTTTCTCACCCAGATGGTTACTAACCAGCTTCCCACCTCCGTCGTGGCGTTGTGCCTTTCTTGCCACCCCGAGGACTAAAAATAGCATTAATCAAAGTGTTTTAAATGGTTTCTCGGATTTAATCTGAGTAGTGTTTGGCGATGGAGACCACTTTTTAGGTCCAGAAAAGTTTTAGTTCTCTGAATAAGCCAAGATGCAAATTTAAAATGAGGCCCTAATTGCAGGACTACATTGTCAGTTGCTGGAATCTGTCTTTTGAGTCCTAATCAGCGTTTTTTGGCCAGATGTACTCCACCTGCATTTATCACGTTTGGGTGGTGCAAAGTCCTTGGTATCGTTTGGCAGCCCAAACCATCAATACCCATACCTGTCTGCTCACTGGCCTTGAGCTGTGTGTTGTGGAGGCATTTCTCTGGGCCATCTGTCACATGTATTCTTTTGGATGGACTTTCTCTAGGATCTATGCTTAGAAAGGTTTCAAGAAATACATTATTTGCTTCTTCAGCAATTAAGTCAATAATGAGCATTCTGAATGTCCCTAGGCAATCTAGTGGTCACCTTGTCTTGCAGTTTTAACTCAAATGTTTCATGAATCTTTCTCTTTTCTCCTGTTAACTAACAAAAATTTAACTGAGTAAGTTTAAAGATCAAATTGGCTTTATTGAATGAATGAATCAGGTGGCATCCCATCTAGCAGAAAGAAAGGAGCTCTATTTGGAGAATGATGACCCTTTTCAAAAAGCTTGTGCTTTATAGGAATTGTTTTCTTGAGTACCGCCAGCCCTGTAAAGTGTTATAAGCCCTCTGATATTGTATCATCATCCTCATTTTACAGATAAAGAAATAGAAAAAACATAGGCAAGATAAATAACATACTTTTTTTTTTTAAATAAATAAATTTATTTATTTATTTATTGGCTGCGTTGGGTCTTTGTTGCTGTGCGCCGGATTTCTCTAGTCGCAGCGAGTGGGGGCTACTCTTTGTTGTGGTGCGCGGGCTTCTCACTGTGGTGGCTTCTCTTGTTGCAGAGCACGGGGTTCTAGGGGCATGGGCTTCAGTAGTTGTGGCGCACGGGCTCTAGAGCGCGGGCTTCAGCAGTTGTGGCTCACGGGCTCTAGAGCGCAGGCTCAGTAGTTGTGGCACACGGGCTTAGTTGCTCCGCAGCATGTGGGATCTTGCCAGACCAGGGCTCGAACCCATGTCCCCTGCATTGGCACACAGACTCTTAACCACAGTGCCATCAGAGAAGCCCGAACATACTTCAAGTCACACCACTTGGGATGGACTCAGACTCCTCCTCTTTAGTAAAGCCAAACTTCGTGTCTGATGCTGAAATATTTTTAATGCTGTCAAACTGGAAGAAAAAATTACATACGTTTATACAAACATTCTTTTGTTCTTGGTATATTTTTCTTTAGTAACACTTTATCAACATAAGAAATACATCATATATAATTCAAAGGCAAGTATTGAAAATATATTTTAGTTGGGCCTGGATAAAATTCACAATGTTAAACTAGAAGAACAGGTTGAAATACATGAAAGTAATGTGTAAATTATTTTGGGCAACAGTTGATAGTTAAAAGCAATAATATACAGATACCAGGGGAATGTTCAAATAACAGGAAATAACTTAAAATTTATTAGGCCCTGAAAAAATCAGATCTTATCCTGACACTGAACTTGTGCAGACCTATGTGTCAATATATCAGTTATCTGGGCTATGGATACATGATTGAATTTGACAAGTTGAAAAAAACTGTGGTTACTGAAGACCACTTCATTGTTGCTTCATGTGCAAGTCAGATTTGAAAAGTAATAAACATTGGAGATTGAGGAAAAACAAAAGTTCTAAAGTCCCTACACAGGGCGTAGGACTTGTTATTAAGGTACTTCCTACTATGCACTTTCATAGTATTGGCAATTCGTGTTGGCTTCTAAAGTAAGCTGCAGTTGAATTTTGTTCACTCCAGATTCACTTTTCAAAAAGTATGGAAATTGAATGTCCCCAGTCGTTAATGTTACATAAAGTACATTATATCTACACACAAAAGCAATTGATTAGCAGTGTTTCTCTCTAATTGGTGGGATTATTTGTCTTTGCTTACCTGTATTTTCCAGTTTTTATACAGGGAACAACTGTAGTTTATATCTATATCTATATCTATATCTATATCTATATCTATATCTATATATCTATATATCTATATATCTATATCTATATCTATATATCTATATATCTATCTATCTAGTTTAATGTAAATATT
The DNA here is from genome assembly GCF_028021215.1 of Eschrichtius robustus. NCBI lineage: Eukaryota > Metazoa > Chordata > Mammalia > Artiodactyla > Eschrichtiidae > Eschrichtius > Eschrichtius robustus. The sequence continues at coordinate 14,890,754 of NC_090831.1, forward strand.
CTGATTGTCAATAAATTTGTTTTTGAACACACTTAATTTTTCATAAATGCAATCCAGTTTAAAAATTCAAAGGGTCTCACATAGAGATCAGACTTGTGGTTACCATGGGGGAGGGGGGAGAGAGAGGGATGGACTGGGAATTTGGCGTTGGTAGATGCAAACTATTACATGTAGAATGGATAAACAACAAGGTCCTACTGTATAGCACGGGGAACTATATCCAACCTCCTGGGATAAACCATAATGAAAAAGAATATTGAAAAAAGAATGTCTATATGTGTAAAACTGAGTAGCTTTGTACAGCAGAGACTGGCACACCATTGTAAATCAACTATACTTCAATAAAAAAAAAAGAGAGAGAAAAAGAAACACATCCACGGGCCTTTTAAGATATCTACTCAATACTCTGTTTCAATGATTTATCAATAAACATTTTTTCTCAAATCAAAAAAAAAAGAAAGAAAGAAAGAAAGAAAGGAGCTCTGCTGAGCTATAGAAAAGGAAAGGTTTTTAAAGATGGAGAGGGGGCAGAAAAAGTAAATTACTCACAAAGAATGCATTGTTTCAAGGAACCTCACTCTCTGAAGGGAAGCAGAAGGGTTCTGTGGGACAGATTACTTCACTAGTGCTGACCAGTTGAGATTACATTCTTGTGGGTGATTGAAGCTGCATTTAGGTTAGGTATTAGGTCTTGGTTTGCTGCTGTGGGGCTTAGCACAAGTGACTCCATGTTGGGCTTGTTGTCTCAATTCCCCCTTTGGATCAGACGCTCAGCCTAACTGAGGGATGTGGTCAAAATTTACCCACTTCAGACCCACTTCAGAAGCAGCCTTCATGCCAGAGATCTGTGGTTATTCGAACTTTTATTACTAGTGATTTCATGACTGGTATACCTGCAACCCCTGGCAATGACATCCCTGTAGAGGTGGTGTTAAAGATGGTCACTGAGATTAAGAAGATTCCTGGTACTTCTTGAGTTATGTATGACTTAACATCAAAGCCCCCAGGAACTACTGAGTGGGAGTAATAAACTTCTTGTTCTACTAAAAAAAAAAAGAAAGAAAAGAAAAAAAATTGCATTAGCAGCATTCTCAGCTACTGCTGTATAGTTCTTGAGGCTTCTGATGATCCTTTGTGTGATATTCACAGGTCATGACTTTGTTGCTTAATCTCTGTGATATTCATGGGCCATGACTTCAGGTTCACACTTTTTAAGTTGGCCATTCTCTTTGTTCCTTTTCTGATGTTCCGGTCTTAGGGAGATTATTTGCTTGGTGGTTAGTGGCTGCAAACATCCACTTAAAGCTTTTGAGAGAATATAGTGCACCAGGGAGACTATTATAATGACTATTATAAACTATTATAAACAGGAGTACACTTCAGACACCTCTTTGCTCAGCTAAAAGAGAAATCAAGGGCTTTCCTATTATCAAGAACAACTTTGGCCAGAGAGTCTGAGAATTTTTGTCAGGCAGCTATTGCTTGAGCAGTCGATTCTGCAATACTTTCAAGAGTTAAGGAGAGGTTATTGATTGTGTTCTCATTTACATTTACTCCTAACCAGGGAAGTGTGGCCCTCAATGATGTAAACCCAGGGGAGTCAACCAATGAGGTGTCTTAGTTTGTTTGTGGAAAGTTAGGGGCACAGTTAGATAACTTAGGAGGCATTGCCTGGCTATGTGCCAGCCATCTAAGCATTCATAAGCCCAAGGAGAACGATAACCACCACAAACACAAACCTGATTGGGGCACAAACCATTTCCTTTAAGATGGTACTATTCATGGTGCCTGTTCAAGTCAGCAGTTAGTTTTCTCCCATGGTGCCTGTTCAAGTCAGCAGTTAGTTAGTTTTTTACCTTGCAAAGATGGGTGCTGTTGGTGAGATCTTTTAGTGAAAAAGGGCAGATCTTATGTAGATAGTCATGAGAACGTGAGGGTGCAGGTGTACTAAGACATACATAGGTATCTACTTGTCCCATGCAGCTATAATTGGAGAAAGGTAAGAAAAATGCACAGAATGTTCTGGCTGTAAAAGCTAAACTCTATAAGAGACTTCTAGGGGGAGGGGCCAATCATAGTTTGCAGTGACACTGGGAATAGAAGAGAAATTGGTCACAGGGAGGGCCAGGGAGTCTCTAGGATCATGAACAGATAAAAGAGTTTTTGATGACAAATCCAGTGGTCTGAAAGGTTAACAATGGCCTGAGGGATATGGATGATAGTATTATTTTTCCAGGCCATGCCAGAGTAAAGGAAAGAAGGAGAAGATAAAAAGGTTTCATGTATAGTTAAAGTATGAAGTCTCAATCGAGCATCTAGGGAGGAAGCACTCTACCTTTACCTTGATGTTGGCGTCTTCCTTCCTAGTCCATTTGATTTGGAGGGTTCCAGCATCTGCACAGGACCAGATGTCGGGTGGAGCCTTCTTCGTTCGGCTGGGAGATGTGTATCCACAGTTCAAGTCCTTAAAATTTGTCTAGGTCTTGAGAAGGACCTGGTATATAACCTTCCAAGGAGATTCAAGGGCAGTGTTTGTTCTTAGTGATTCCAAATCAGAAGGGTGGGAGAAAATTGGAAACGTTAGTTTGGAAAGTTGTAGCCAGATAATTGAGGAAACGAGAAGAACTCAGGATCTAGTTCAGTTTACAGGTACATAACAAAGACCTCAAAGACAATTAACAGAATTAGACTCTAATGTAGACAAAGGTGCAAACATAATTTTTCTTTCTACAATTACTCCCATTTTTCTGTAAAGAATAATCACAGTAAAACTAATTTGTTTACATTGTACTTGGCCTGATTACTTACATAAATGTAGCAAGAATAGTGATTAACCTTATAAGCCCTTTTTAAGACTGGAACGTTTTAAACAATGTACCAGGTCAGTTTTCCTAAGGCCTGTTGCAAGGAGAACAGATTCTTAACTAAATTTATGCAAATAGCTAACCGTATTGCTACATGAAAAGAGGACTTGGAATTTCTGAATTGTTTTATAAGAATCATAATCAGTCTCCTCATTTCATTCAGTTCTATGTAATAATACTTGTTCTCCTTGAACGCAGTTTTTCTGGTAGTTCTGGAAATTTTTATGCAGTTTAATTTTGTAATCTTAAAGTTATCAGAAACGTGTATTCCAGAGTTCTTGTCAGAGTTCTTTCTGTGAATCTCTCTGATGAAACACTTTTGCAGGAACAGTTTTGCAAAACCATTAGAGTAAAGCAATAACTGTCTGTAAATGATAAAAGGCTTAAAAATGGCATGGTTAAAGATGTGATTAGCATTTATTAAAGTGCAATTGACAAGGAAATTGGTTATTTCTGGGACATACACCATTTTAAGATAATAATCAGAATTATGACTGATAGCATTATACCAGGACATTTCAGAATTTTAGGAATTTTATATAATCTCTAGACCACTTATATTAATAGCATGCACCCGTACAATATAACCTAAGAAGGTTTATCATCACTTATTTGACAATGCTTCCCATGTAATTCAACATATAAAATAAGCCTTCTTAGTTTAATATCTCTCTTTTATAAGGAGAGAGAACAAATCTTTTGAGATGTTCCAGGGACCCTCTGTAAAATCCCGAAGTTAGTTCAAAGTCAAAAAGACTTCATTTAGAATTTGACTTTGGGGAAGTTTGTCAAAAATATCAAAAGCTTTCAAAACACTTGGTCAAATAGTATCATAGGTCACCGTGAACCAATAGTTAGTTATCTATTTAACCATAGTGGCAATTAGAGACTTTGAAAGATAAATGATTGTAAAAAAAAAGAAAAATTTAACTCTTCTAATGGAGAAGACTAGTTTTACTTAAGTAATCAAAGACCTTATAAAGACAGCATACACAGAAAATTATTTTGATAAAACTCAGTGTTTGTTTTCTAGGCAGATCACCCAAAAGGTAGAGAAAAACCTCTAAGAGCAGATCAACAATCCATCTGTCTTGTTAGCAGATGAAAGAGAAGTAAGTTTTAGTTTTACATAAGTACATTACTGATTTTAAAGCTTAATTTTATAACCCTTATAATAAGTTTACTTGATTTTGGCCAACTTGACCACACAAGGTAAGAATCTATCTTTTCCCAGCTTTTTAATTTAATTTAAATTAAATTAATTAATTTAAATTTAATTTAATTTAAATTCTCTTTTCCTCCATTCTGAAATAACCAGTTTAGGACAAAATAACTTTCATTTCCCTTTAAAAAAAGTATCTCTATTCCTCATAACATCTCGTACTGAAAACACATATTCTACTTCCCTTGTTTACAGAGATGTTTTTCTTATTATTTGTAGTAGCTTTAGTTACATATATCATAAATTTTAACCCTAAAAACCCAAATTTTTAGTGAAAATAAAAAGGTAAACAATTGTGAACTCTTCTTTACATTAGTATTCCATGGCTTGACAAATTTACAAATATTTTTTATAAGTTCTAGAAACATATGCTTTCTCATAGTAAATTTTTTAGGGTGGCACGAAATATGTTTGCTAATAAACCCAAATATCTTTTAGTTTCTCTGTAAAAGGAAGCCAAAGTGGATAAACCTGTGTTCAGTAATTAATTTTTCAGTATTCCATGTTACTTGGAAATGATCTAGATGTTTAATGATTATCCATCATTTAATTTAATTTAGCAAACTTTAAGGTTTTAGGTTACTGAAGAGATTTGAAAAGTTCACCTAAAAACTTTTTATCCTACTTACATCAATTTAATTTATTTGTTCTTAACAATTATGTTTACCCATTAGAAACTTTATGAGACATTAAACAAAGTCAGTCATCAACCCAAACAGTTTTTCTTGCTGGCAGATTTCATAAGAGATTACATGAACTTATTTGACCTTTAGTAAGCTTAGGTAGAATAAAAGTTGTATGTCTGCATCATTTTTAATGTTGATAATCCTAAACTAACACATTTAGACTAGCTTTTATTTACTAAAGATTATCTCGGATGGTGTGAACCTGAAAAGCATTTGAGTTAGTTTTTATTACATTTTAAAGAACTTTAGAATACATAATTTATGTAAGAGCTTAATTTTCTTCAGGCCAACTAAATAGAGCTCATTTACAAATTAATTCTGACAATATCATCTAGAGGTAGAAAATACCAGACATCTACAACACGTACATATAGACGCACGTGAACAGACAGACACAGAGAATAGCTTCCATACGCTTAAGATTTCTCATTTGTCCAAGTTCCAAATGACCTTTCTCCATTGTTTTTCTTTTGATAAAAATTACCTCCCTGAAAATTGTATTTTCACATTGACAACTCAGAGGAACAGGGAAAGCATGCAAGTTTCTCCAAGAAGGACTTTGGTTGCCCAAGACCCACATTTTACAAGGCTTATGGACTAAATAGGGGAGGTTTGGGGATTGATCGAAAAGAATAGGTGAACTTTGAATTGCCTCCAGACTCAAATTTCTAGTTTTGCAAAGATTTGTAAGATAAGGACAGTTGCTCTTAATTCCTCAGAGAATCAGGCTGCAGCCTAAATGACATCATAGGTTGATCCACCCAATAAATCCTTTTACAAGGGCTTTAGAGGTTTTTTCTTTTCCTCTGGGTACATCATTTTATTTTAACTTAGGGAAGAAGGCCTAAAAAATTTTTTCTATCAGGCTCTGCAGTATGGCCAATTTCTGACCGCAGAGCTACTTTGTAGTTTTTAGCAGGGACAAACAGTAAATATTTTTGGCAGTATTGAACAATCCCTTTGACTCAAGAGACACCCTCCCTCCCCCCAAAAGGATGCAAAAGATATTTTATTTTCCTCTTTCTACGGGTATTGCAGAGATCTGGAAGAGCTGACCCTGGTAAGAATTCTTACCGTCAGCTGGCTTCTGACCTGTCGCGTCTTCTGCAGTGAGAGCAAACCCCTTCCCGGGCTGCAGAGATGGAGAGTGAGAATCCAAGCATGTGTTTCTGGCCCTCCTAGAAGGCCTTGCCTTTGAAAACCACCAGGCGCCTTTTATATCAGCTTGAGTTTTGAAATTTTATTTTACAGGAATCAAATTCTGGCAGCACTCAAGGCCAATTGTTAAGGGCCTTAATCTATGTAAATATACATTACCCTTCCTAGGGCACAGGCTTGTTTTGCAATTACAGCTTTAGAACTTGGACTCAATGTAATATATATTTAAATACACGCTACTTGGTGTATATTAAAATGGTTTATTTGGACCCTCAGCAATCTATTCTGAGAGACCAGGTTTTTTTGTGACCGTGTATATGTGCATGTGTGCTTTAAAACTGCAAATATGCCCTCCAACCCCTCGCTCAGTGGATTCAGGATGGGCACAGTGATCGCCAGGGCCAGAGACGGTCTTGGGCTATCAGCCAGGGCCCGGCAGGAGGCAGAATTCAGCTCAGATGGTTCAAGATGCTTTAGTGGGGACTTACCTGGCGGTCCAGTGGATAAGAGTCGGTGCTCCCAGTGTAGGGGGTGCGGGTTCAATCCCTGGGCAGGGAACTAGATCCCACATGCCGCGACTAAAAGATCCCGCATGCCGTAAGTAAGACCCGGCACAGCCAAATAAATAAATAAATAAAAATTTTTTTTTTAAAGATGCTTTAGTGAGTAGCGCATAGAAAGGCAGAAGCGTTAACGGAATCACCAAAGACTAGTAACAATAGCAGGAAACCGTAACCGCTGCTAGGACTCAAGGGGCAAAAGGAGAAAACGGTGCAGCCAGACCCAGTGACAGTCATAAAGGAGGGGTTTCCGGATGGGAGTCGTAGGGGTGAAGGGAACATAAGTATTGCCAGAAACAGCTCAAAGCCGAGACAGAGCAGGACTTGACCTTCCTTTCCCCACGCTTTCATTTCCTGCTGGTGCCTCCATTGGTCCAGGAAGCTAGAGTCAAGGGAGCTTGGGCGAGTCCGTCCATTGGTTCAGTCCTGCAGGGCGCAGAGACATGTAGAAAATGAATTTGGGGCCGGCGTATGTTTAGGTCATGATGTATATTACACAGATGGTTTTCTTTCATTAGTTGTCACCTAAATGGTGAAAGAATGGTGGAGAAGACGAGGAAAAAGTGAGAAAGCTTTCGCTTACACTTGGCAGAGCTGGGTCAGGAACCAGATCCCCTCCCCACCAATTATTTGAGCCTGGTTTATATTGAATTATTTATGCAGGGCATTTAATGCTGCTGCTGTATGTATCCCAGTAAGCTGAGCTGCACTTGGCAGGAGTTACAATGCAGGGATTCAGTTTGTTTTTCAGGATCCTGTGTGGGTGCCTTGGGGCGGCAGAAACGAGGAAGGGAGACTCATGGAACCTCAGCGGCTTATCCGGGGAGATGGAGCTTACACCTGGCTGAACCAGGGCATCTCATTATTTGTTTTTGTTGCTGAGAGATGGCTCACTTCTCAGTGTTATATAAACTTGGTGTTAAATTAAAATAATTACTCCTGAGGAATAAGCTTAAGGCTTTGCCCACAACTAACAGATCAGAGCAAATCTGTGGTCATCAGAATAATCTTTGCAGACCTGCTTCAACAGATGCCTGCCAGGTGACCCTGATGCCAGCCAGGTTGAGAAGCTCTGTTTTAGAGGTGCAGGGCTTCCCAGGTCTAGATCCCTGGTAGGGACGGTGTGGCTCAGGGTTTTCCCAGGTGTGTTTGGTAGCACATCAGTCTCGCAAGATACTCCTTAGACCAGAAGGTTCTCTGGTCAAAAAAATTTTGGACGACACTGCATTCTGCATCATCTTCGTGGTGATTCAAAATGCACTTAGCATATTAAGACCATAGGAAGTCGTCTAGTTTCCTGGCTAATTTTTGCTTAAGCGTGAGTTATTATTTAAATTTACATTTATTTAAGTTTTTGTCTTTTGTCTTTCCAGCTGGTTATATAACCCCTTAGTTTGGTCCTTAACACCTAGGAGAGTGCAACTGTACAGTCCATATTCAGAAGGAAGGCTCATTTTAGATGCTTCTGTTCATACTTTGAGACCCAAGTACAGTACAGATGTTTCTTTACTTTTCCCATTTCCTAAGTTTGCAGCTTAACATTTCAGAAGCAGCCTACCTGGGATGTGCAGCTATGCATCTCTATCTCAGGATGCCTTTGGCTCTTTCCGCAGGGTCCTGGACTCATTGGGGAGGAGGGGGAATTCGAGTTTTTGAGGCCTGGGCATTTGTGGAAGTGAATAAGGTTTTCACATTCTTTGGAGAGACAGTTCTACAAAATGAAACTTTCTCTCGCTAATATTGGACACTTTTCACAGCTAACTTAAGTAAATTTTATGCCGACAGAGTCTGTCACAGTAAGAGGTGAGGAGGGAAAAGGAAAAGAAAAAGAGGCAATGACAGGAGAAGACCTCATTTGCTACAATTCTGTTCAGAGGAGGAAGTGTCTCTTGTGTTTGCAGATACTGCACAGGGCTGAGCCTGGTTTCGTGTTCACAGCCGTGTTGTGTTTGCGGATACTGCACAGGACTGAGCCTGGTGTCTTGTTCACAGCCGGCTGCTGGCTGGGCGTTTGGTCACTGATGTTCATTAGGTTTTAGAGGAGGAAGCAAAGATTGGTTCAGTATAAATGATTATGGCCTGCAGACTTCTGGGTTAAAGTCTCTCTTATTTTATATAAAAAACCATCATAGGACATTTGCCAGAGAAATAGATTTGCTCTTATTTGCAGCCATGATTGTCTGATGTTAAAATCCCCTGTTTGTAGTCCAGGTTGCTTGGAACATTGATGCTGAGGTCCATGTGATTTCAGTTGTTTCCACAGGAAAGGGCAGGAGTGCCCATCAGGGGTTTTGAGCCAGCCAGCACTTAACTCACCATCTGGGAGGATGGCCAGGAAAACCGTCACGGACGTTCCTGTTTCATTTATCTGAAGTTGTTGACTGTCGCTGAGCCAGAAACTCACGTTTAATTCACAGATTGTGACCAAAAACGTGGCTGATTGGAATGATTCCGCTTCCTATGGAGTAGTTTGCAGAATCATATGTTTTTATAAAAACCTGATGGTGATGACTTCATTAAAATGCAAATTAAACTGCAAACAACCAGAACCCACTCACCTGTCCAGAACATTAAACCATTTGGAAATTTTTCAGTCCTTTGCTTTAAGAGAATGGAGGAAACGCTGAATAGAGCTCATGCATTCATTTTAATATCCAGTGTTCAAGGTGTATCCTGTGATCACTGCAGCTTCAGTGTGATAAGCTTGATTTTTTTCTACATTGACAGCAAATGCCCGGAAAAATGACTATTTTTTTTTTTATTTACCTGTGGGGTGTGACATTGAGTTTGTAATTTTTAGAGCAGGTTTCCCAAACTTGAACGTACAGATGAATTGCCTGGGGATACTGTTGAACAGCAGATTCTAATTCAGTGGGTCTGGGATAGACGTGAAATTGAACAGCAGATTCTAATTCAGTGGGTCTGGGATAGACGTGAAATTCTGCATATCTAGCAAGCTGCCGGGTGAAAGCTGCTGCTGCTGGTGTGAGGACCCACTTTGAGTGGCAAGAATTTAGAGACAGAAATGTAAATACGATGAAAGGATGCCATCGAATAAACGATCAGTTACATTTATTGCTTAATAAATTCATCAGGATGACTAAATAATTCTTGAAAGCTGTACAGTAAGAAGATTTGAAAGTTTTCATGGGTTACTCCTTTCTATGACCCTGGACATTATGTTGATTGGACTGCAGTATTCCTTCCATTTGCTGACTAATCAAATATTAGATATTATAAATTATGGCTTTAACAGCGACATTGAAGCAGAAGGGAAAGAACCAACATTTTAAAAAGTGATCTCAGCGGGGAGGGATAGATTGGGAGTTAGGGATTGACATGTACACACTGCTATATTTAAAATAGATAACCAACAAGGACCTACTGTAAAAAAAAAATAAAGTGATCTCACATCCGGATCTTCTTAAACAGAAGGCAGAGAAATACTTCTGCAGTGTTGTCTATAATAAGGTGCAGAACTGGTGTAGCCAGTGCAATCTAAAGTAATGATCTCATGAGAATGCAGGCTATGGAGAGAGGTTTTGCCTTAGAATCATGGTCAGTTATTTTTCTAAAGACATAGTCCTAGCTTTTTAAACATTTTGATTTTTACACCAGAGACCCTGCGTGGGATTTGATTTCCCCATAAACGTGGAATAAGACATATAGAAGCTAGTTGTTTGTAGGTGTTGTTTACTTTTTACTCTGCTCAGGATTTACTAGGTGCCAAGGTCAAAGGTTTTGAAGGAGACTACCCTTTCAGCAGGACAAAAGTAAGTCATCCCATTTTTAGTTTTTTATTCTGAAAGTTCGACTTTATGACTCTAAAGAGCTTTGGCTTGGGATATAGCATCCTTCTTTATTCTCCTTTTTTTCAAAATTGTTTTGACTATTCTGTGTCTTTCACATTTCCATATAAATTGTAGAATTATCTTGTCAATTTCCTCAGTGAGCCTACCAGGATTTTGGTTGTGATTACCTTGAATTCTCAACGGAGGAAAATCAACATCTAAACAACATTGATGAAAAGATGTCGCGCAAATGCCAGGGATAAAAGTCCCACAACCTTTCAAAAGGAAAAACAATCTCTCTTTGAGATGCCTTCAAATGAAGGCTGAAAACATCCTACTAAACACTTTTTAATGAGAATTATCCTTTGCCAACTGCAGGCAGGGCTTATGTTCCTGAAAAGTGTCCTCGTTGGCAAAACCCCATTGTTGTGGGATCAGTGTCTTTAGACTTGCTTATCTTGCAAACTGTTTCTGGTAGGATGGATTGTGCTGGTTTGTTTTTATCCCATTCCTACACTGTGACACAACAGTGGTACTTTTTTAGAAGTGTGTTGGGTTGCTTTAGTTCATTATTGCTCATGGTTGGAAGGTAAAAAGGGCAGTGGGAGATTTTGAGCTAGGAATTTTGAGACCCCAATTCTATTCCAGGATGGCCTGTGGAAAGGGTTAAGGGAAACCAGCAAGGGATGGGGACACCGCTGGGTCTAGCAGCAGAGGAGGTGCTGGGGATCTTGGATCTCCAGGCCTATAGGGGAAGGGGAGGAAGCTGTTATCAGAACTTAGGGAGAGGAGATGTAGTTGTTGGAGGGGCCACCAGAGGGTTGAGGCTACTGCGATGGTGGCTGCAGGGAGGGGACCAGGGGAACCACTGTCCCCACGTCTCTGCTCCTGCCCTTCCGTCTTCTGCTGGCTTGAGTTCTCATGATCAACTCTAGACAGAAGCCAGATGGGCAGGGCCGGGTGCAGTCCCTAGAGGTGCTGAACCAGGTGAGGAGGGGGGAGTGTGGATCTGTAGGCGTCAGTGCAGAGTATGACCCACAGAAGTGTCTGCATGTGTTTACAGATGGTCCGAACAGCCAGTAAAAGGCTGTTCCAGAAGCATGTTTCACTAATGCAAGTATCATGTAAGTATCACTCAGGGTCTCCAGAAAACAGTTGTGTTCTTCCTACCCATTCTATCACGTGGTAATTCTTACACACCAAACTGTGCTTCTTAAAAAAAAACCCTTAAAGTGTTCCCCTGTCCAGACAAGAGTCTGCTGATGTAGCCCAAAGCAACATACTGTTAGTCTCGATATTTTAAAAATTCACACAAAGTTTGCATTTAACTTTATAAAATATTCCATATTAACCATATGAATGTGGTGAATCCAGCTCCAGAAGCTCCAATTAAATCTGAAAAGTGGGCCTCCTCCAAACTATATTTAATAGTTTCTTTACTTTAGTAATTCACTTCATGCAGATCAGACTTTAAAAGTAGCTGCAGAAGATTGAAAATCAAGGCGTAAAAGCAAAATACAGAAATGTGTGCAGAAATAATTAGTGCTGCAGGATTTACTTGTTTCTTCGCTCGTTTATTTATTTGTTTGTTTGTGACGATTGCATGTTTGTGGGTGAGAAGTATTTTCAGCCCTGAGTGCCCAGGAGCAGGAGGCCATGTGCTCTGACAGGCAGCCCTCACAGCCATAAGGAACATCCTCTATCTCACCTAAGTCTCCCAGGACCTTATGTTGCCCCTCTGTTCCAGTGTTCTTTAAATAAAGGTCATGAAGGCACTCAGAGTTCCTTCTTGAGCACAGATCTTTAGGAAACTGCCACAGGAACAAACTGAATGGAAAATACCATGTCCAGCTCTATATCAGGACTCATTTCCAGAGGTAGTACCATTTGGTTTTCAGCCTGTTAGCAATCTCCTTTTTTTTTTTTTTTTGGACTTCCATTCAAACTTGCAATTCGTATAGAAATTTTTACATCAGATTACTGTTAGTTTTAGATCAATAAACATTCAAGATAGAAACCACTAGTGAAATTGCCTTTGAGTCACATCCTGTTGGGTCCGTCTAAAATCCTTGGTAACAGTGAGCCCTGGCAATTGGAGTATGTTGCACATTTAGGAACCTGTGGAATTGGGGTCCTGCTTCAATATGAGATTGCCCAGAATGTGATTTCAAAAGTTCTTTAAGCACCCTGTATCTTTCTCTTTGTGTTTATTCACGAAGTGTTTGTGAGGCAGGAAGGGTCAAGTTACCAAAGGCATCATTAATAAAAAAAGGAGTTTGAAGAGGGACAGCGTCCTTTCTGATATCACTCAGTGGCCCCAGGCAGAACTGCGGTGGGGACTTTGTTGTGAGGATCAGTCCATACCATTCTTTCCACCAAAAGTTTGGGAAACAGTGCAGTGCTTGCGCATAGGACATTACAGAACAAGCAGCTACACTGTACTGATGTGCACCTAAGGTTTTTTGTTTTGTTTTTCTGAACTACTTGCTGTTGAGCCACTCTTTGTGGCCTGATCTCCAATGTTCTTATAACGAGGTGATGTCCTCCTAGGCCTTTTGCCAGTCTGAGGCTAGTTGGAAGTCTTCTTTCTAAGTAAGGGTAGAGTGGGGAGAATGCGTATTTTGTATAACCCATGTCCCCTCACCCAGGGTACTTGAATGAATATAATGACCTATTTTGGATGGAGATGATGTCAGATGGTTCCATTTAACAAAAGTATGGATCCAGCAGTTGCTGTATTGGCATCCCTGGCAATGTGAGAAAGACAGTGAGAGTGAATGTAGAATGGACGAAAATGACTTAGTTGTCTAGGGAAAAGCTACCAGCCATGTTTCTTTCCCTGCTGCTGTCTTTAGGGCAGTATAGCCTTGTAGTTAGAAGCTGACTCTGGAATCATACTGTTTGCTTTGAATCCCAGCTCAGTTACATACTAGTTTGTGACTGTGGTCAATTGTTTGACCTCGCCAATTTTCAGTGTTCTCATCAGTAAAATGAGGATAGTCATTATAACCTAACTCACAAGATTGTTGGAAGGATTAAGTTCATTTTTAGGTATAATGCATTTGGAACTGTGCTTGATGTATTTTAAATTTCCATAGACGATAGCTAATAGATTAGGGAATATGGAGTTATTAAGATGGGGCATTTTCCCAAGAGGAAGAAAAGCAAAAACATGTCTTTACTCTCTTCTCTGGACTCTCCTTTTCATCTGATTCCTACCCATCAACTCCCTCTTGTCTTAGGCAATTTACAGTTCCCAGTTGAAATCCTGAGTAGGGTTTTGTGGACTTTGGATCCACCTAAGTCAACATCTTCCTACCTATTTGTACTGCAGTTCAGTGTATTCAAATTACTGATTCATCTTTTGCTGGTACTGTGGGTAACTGAGGTCACAAGGATGGCTTGAGGAGTCCGTAGGAAGAAATCAGGCACAGGACTGATCCCCGGTGAAGTGCCTGGGTTCAGAGCCCTTGGTTGCTGTGGCCACACGCCTTTCTAACAGTTCCTCTGTAGGTGGATTGCCCCCAGTTTGGCAGACAACTTTTCTCTCGTGGTATATGTAGGAGTATCTTCCCCTAGCTAAGCAGCGTGAGGATTAATTTGAATGATTTAATCAGGTTGGAGGATCACTGTGCAATATTGGCATGAGATAGTGCTCTGTCCTTGAAGGGGGGGGCACTGGAGAAGGAAAATATGGTCCCTCTCAGAGCCTCAGGATGACTCAAAGGCTTTAGCCGACTGTGTCACTGGATTTTGCTGTAAATGTTGTATTCTGGGTTGGATACTGGAAGTATCAGGTTTCATAGAAAAGCAGTCTTGAGACGAGGTGACCCAAGCAAGAGGAAGAGAGGGGGCACCCAGCTTTCCTGGAGAAGAAGAAGAGGTCAGATGCCAGGGCTCACAATTCATCTTTGCTACCTCAGTATTCCTCAAGCTATCTTTTCCAACAAGATTTTTTTTTAAGTCAGAGGACTAAGATGTCCTCAACTTTAAAGGATTGGGGAGGGTAGAAGAGACCAGAATTCTGGAGCATGATACCTCACCAGGTAGACCCATGATTGAAAGCAACTTTGGCTGGTGCTTACTGTATCTGCATTTTGGGGGCCCACCTCACTTCTGTTTCCTTTCCAGGCTCCTGAACTTTCTTTCCTCCACTGCTTTCTAATTCCCAGTTGCTTCTGTCCCACTTAGGATAAACCTGCTCATGTCTGAGGCTTGTACTTTCTCCCTACTATGTGTTATTCTCAAACTTTTAAAGTCTGAAGGCCACCCAAATGGGATGGAAGGCTGTGAACCTTCCCTCTCTCATTTGTTCTAGTTTACCTCCCTGAAAGTGTTTCCCAGAATTAGCAAGAAGGCTCATGCCAACCTCCGAGAGGCTTTGATGACGTGATGGCTAATGTACCGTTGAGATCTGCCAGGTCAAGAAATGGATGTCATAGCGGTGCAGAAATAAATCCCACAGTGGACCAGATGGAAGGCAAAGTGCAGGACCTTGATGGGCACCTGAACCACACCAAAGGATGACTCACCTTATTCTTCTCAAATCAGGCCACATTAAAGCCGCTTCTTTTAAGTCTTGAAACATATCCAGAAAGAGGTTAAGGGACTAGTACCCTGAAGTTGGGGAAACAGTGCAGTGTGTGCCCATAGGACACTTCAGAAAAGCAGCTACCCTCCGCTTGCGGGCACCCGGTGGGCTCCCTCCAGTCCGAGGTTTTGGATCTTTGCACAGCATCAGAGTGAGCACTTGATAAATGGATAGGTGGGTGTACAGACAGACAAATGAATGAA
The DNA here is from genome assembly GCF_028021215.1 of Eschrichtius robustus. Lineage (NCBI taxonomy): Eukaryota > Metazoa > Chordata > Mammalia > Artiodactyla > Eschrichtiidae > Eschrichtius > Eschrichtius robustus. Next base: position 14,905,829 of record NC_090831.1, read on the forward strand.
TCATTTGGGTGTGGGCAGTGGTAGAAGACCATCTGTCTGTGCCCTGTCCAGAAAAGTCCATGGTCATCCCATGTACTTGATTCCTGGATTCAGTGAATAATGTTTACATAATTTGATGTGCTCTTCTTTCTTTATAAAGACAGAAAGTGTGAAGAGAGGGGCACCTCCTTGTTTAGAGAAAACGAATTAGATTGTAGGATTCTTTCCTTGACTTTTAGAGTCTGGCTTAGGGAAGCATGAATCACGCAGAGTTGGAAGTTTGTCTAGTCTGAGCCCTCATCTAACGTGTGAATCTCTCTAGGGCATCCCAGTGGCCAATCCTGCAGAATTCTTTTAACCATCACCCTTGTCCCAGCGTCAAGCGGTATATAAAAACGTGTCTCGGACACCCTCAATGGCCTTCATCTTGAATTACCTTGGTGTCTGCATCCCCTCCTCTTATCAGTTTCCCACTTCGGATCATAGGACTTTTTTTTCTTGCTTGGGGTCATACCTCACTATTTCTTGACCTTGCTTTGATCTTTCCCCTGATTAACAGAAGTCCTTTCTACGTGGAATGGGAGATTGTGAATTTTTTTCTTTGACTTCAAACGCCAACTACTTTTTTGAAAGCCGTGAACATAGTGTTCCATTCCTAATTTTAACATATGGAGAGAAGGCAATTATTCTCTCACTGCTACAATAGTCAGCATTTAATTTGCACTGGACTCTAAGGATTTGAAATTGGATCAGAATTTTGGCTTTACAGTGTGGGGAAACTGCCCAAATTAAAACGAGTTCTAAATTTTTAGGGACTTGACTTGGACACTTTGTACATGAACAGTTGCTCTAGAAAAGTATGTGAGATTCACATCATTGGAGCAGCCTTTGTAAACCAAGCTGAGAAACTAACTGCTTCAGGAGACACTGAAAAAAGATTTATTGGCTTAAATATTCCAAGTTACCATATTCCTGCTTTAAATTTTTTTAATTTTTTGCCTATGTCATGATGCCTTTTAGGGTCAGATCAGAACTTCTGAACTCAGGGCTGAGAGTGAGAAGATGAACACCCAGCCAGCCCTAGAGGAATATTTCAGAATCTCACGGAAAGGAAAGGCAGTTTGAAAAAGCTTCTTCAGTTGAGAATATTATTTTGCATTTGAAAACTGACAGCAACAAAAGTATTCTTGTGGCAAAACAGGAAAGTGTCAATGTACATGAAATTATCTTTGAAGTAAAAGACCTAAATCCTAAGCCAAGATGCACCAGGCACAGAATTTTCTTCCTTTTGCCTGTGGAGGAGGAAGATGTGTCATGTTGTCAAAATCTGAGTATCAGATGCATGAATATATAGTAATCCTCCTGTAGTATCAGTGGTGCCAAACTGTTCAGGCTTAATTGGTATTGTCAACATAGCCAGTAGAGAGGTGAACGAGAGAGGCCACCTAAATTATAAACTCACTGTTAAATATTGTAATATTAGAACAAGGTAAAAGATACATTTTTTTGTCATCTCAATTCTAGGTTTCAGTGTCCTTGATGCCTTAAGATACTGTCTTTCTATGTAGCAGATGAATCTTATCACCTGTATCAAGGCTGCTGGAGAAAAATCACAAAACTGCTTAAGTGTGGGTACCTGCACATTGGTGGTTTCTGCCTCAGCTGGGCCTTTGGTTCCACCCACGATTCCTGCTTTGTGTTTTTGTTTCTTACCTTTTCCGATTCCACATCTAAACCATTCCCATCTCCCTGGAGACTTTGCAACAATTCAGCACCCTGACTGTCACCAGATGACCCATTCAGCCACCACAGAAGAAATGAAGTCACCCTTGACTCATTCTGTCCTCACCCTTTTCGTCTCATAAGCTGTGAAGTTCTGTATGTTTACTTCTTTTTTTTTTTTTTTTTAAAGTGTTGAAGCTCTAACATGGAATAGTAAGGAATTATTTTTATTTATTTATTTATGGCTGTGTTGGGTCTTAGTTTCTGTGCGAGGGCTTTCTCTAGTTGTGGCAAGTGGGGGCCACTGTTCATCGCGGTGCACGGCCCTCTCATTATCGCGGCCTCTCTTGCTGCGGAGCCCAAGCTCCAGACGCGCAGGCTCAGTAATTGTGGCTCACGGGCCTAGTTGCTCCGCGGCATGTGGGATCTTCCCAGACCAGGGCTCGAACGCGTGTCCCCTGCGTTGGCAGGCAGATTCTCAACCACTGCGCCACCAGGGAAGCCCCCTGTATGTTTACTTCTTGAGGGTTGGTTTTATCTGTTCCTTAGCTCCGGCTGTCATTTATTGCCTGGACTATTTAAATAATCTCTTAACTGGTCTCCCTTTTCCACTCCTTCTCTCTTCTAATCTGTCCTTAACACTGTCACCAGGGAGCACAGATTTAATCATGTAGCTGTCTCCAGGGAAGGGAAACTAACTCTTCATTGCCTTCCCGTGGTCTCTACAAGCAGATTGAAGTCTTTAGTCTCGCAGACGAAGCCTTTCCGTAATCTGCCCTCTGCCTAGCACGCTAGCCACGTCTACCCTAGTTCCACATCTTGCACCCGTGCTCAGACCTGTCACGTGACCACAGTCCCTGGAACGCAGCTTGCTCTCCTGCAGCCTCTAGCACAGGGTTTGGCAAGCAGTCTTCAGCAGGTCAATATCAGTTGGATATAGAAACGAACAGACGTTCTTCTCTGCCTTCTATTCATTGAGGTTTGCATTCTTCTCTAGGGAAAATGTCTAACATGATACATTGATTATGGATTCAAGAATGAGAAGATATTTGAAATATGACTCATTCCATTCGCCAGTTTGATGAATAAATCTCTTCTCTAGCACCTCTAACTTTGGGTTAAACTTAAATAACTCCTAGGACAGTGAGCTCATTAGCTCTACTAACAAACTATTTAATTTCCAGAAAACCATGATAGAAATTTGTGGCACAAACATTTTCTTGATATAGCTTTTACCTGCCCGTGCTGGTTCTCGTTCTTGCTTTCTGATGGGAGAAGTCCAATCCTTCTTCCTGATGTTGGTCCTTTAATTATTTGAAGACAGCTGTACTCTTTTCCCTTTGGTCTCCTTTTCTCCCTGTTAATATACCAATTACATCATTTATGCCTCTTACTTCATGGTGTCAACTCTCTGCCTTTCTGGGGGCCCCTTCAGCTGACTCCAGGTTGTCTACATATCTATGTGTTTATCAGCTTGTTCACCACATAGAATCATTCAGGACTGCTCCCCGGGTACCTCTCATGCTTATTCGTGCAGCCTGAGATTACATTAGATGCTTTGGCAGCAACATCACTTTGTCAGCTCATACTGACTGTCGGCGAAAATGGTTCCTTATTTCTACCTAAGGGCAGGAGCCATGTATTCTTAACATCCATCCTGTCTCATTGTAGTTGAAAGTTGAATACATAAATCTGGCGCTTGGACAATTATATTTTGACCTACGTTTTATCCCTGTTGAATTTCATCTTGTTAGGGAAGGTTTCTTTTGTGAATCCTGATTCTCATCATATGACATATCCAATATCCTCCCAACGTTTTGTCAGTGTAAGTTTAGGCCATTGATAAATTATTCGATAGTGTTAGATAATAATATCTATAATAATAGTAGATACTTATTGAGCATTAATTAAATGCTAGGCATCAAAGCTCAGCCTTTCCATGTGTATCCTTGGTAGTTTCACACAATACTGTGAAGTAAGTACCATTGATACCCTCTCCTTACACATGAATCACTGAATCAGGTATAGGTCCCCAAGGGCTTCCTCTGGAAACCTTTCTTCCAGTTGATATTAATTCACTCATCAGTATCTTTTGAGGAGAGTCTTTCAACTAGTTTCTAACAATCTACTTGCTTGTACTAGAATCTAATACATAAATCTCTTATATACCAGATATCAGTATGATAAACTTTTGATACTTATCTTTATGATTTTTCCTGATTACTTTAGTAACATATAAACATAGAGGAAATTATGGAAAATGTAGCAAATTATAAAGAAAAAAATAATAATCACTCTGAATCTTACCATCCAGGAATAACCACTGTTAACTTTAAAATAGTTCATATATATATTTGATCATGTTTCTTACATTTATCAACTTATTCCCTAGTTACAATGCCCAGTTCTTTGAAAAATTAGTGTTTTCTGTTCTTTCATAGAGACTCTTAAGTGAGAAGAGATTATTAGTTAATAGAGTGATTATTTGTCCTTTTAATAGTTATGTTACTGGATACATCCAGCTTTGTTTAAATAATAAATTTGCAATGAGGAATAATATATCTTTCATATTATTCATATATGATGTTGGTTTGGGATATGAAATTGAGTGAAGTTGAGTCATTGGTAATATATGTGAGTCTGTATACAGTTTTATTTTTTTTAAAAATCTTTGTTTAGTAATGCCAAAGGAAGGAATACTAGCATATATTATAAACAATTAGTTTTAGAATAGAATAAAATAATCATTTTTTACTTATATACTTAGAATAATTACTGTTTACCTCCAAAGAAAATTTATTTCTTGAAGGAATCTGCATGGGCTCTGACTTGTTGGGTAAATACTTTGATACTTGGGTTTATTTAAAACATGCTAAACTGAGTCTAAGGAAGTATCAATTTGTACAAGATTATATCTTTAAGGAAACAAATTAGCATAAGCTGATGTAAAACCTAGCCATAGAAAGTGCTTTGTATGAGTGTATGTTTTAATGCCCCAATGGTTATGTTTTGGAAAAACATATTTGGTAATGCCATAGGGTGTACGTATTCTGAGAAGGCAACAGTTCTGGAGTTTTTATAAATTCTTAAGTAAGTTGGTGTTTTAGATACTAGATATGGGAATCTCGAATAGTGTACCCAATCATGACTCTCAGGATTCTTCTGCTCCGTCCCAAAGTCAGTTTCTGCTGTGTCGCTAAGAACTGCTTCTTCTGATACCCAGTCCTGTGCTCTAGGAAGACAGAGCCACTCATGTCCAGTTCACGGTCCATCACGATTTTTCCAGTGGTCTTCGCTTAGGCTGCTTCCTTGACTGGAATGTACTCTGCCACGTTCCTGTCTGCAGGAATTGCCAGCATGGTTTTAAATTTGAAGTATAGTTGATTTACAACATTGTGTTATTTTCTGGTGTACAGGAAAGTGATTCAGTTATATATGTGTGTGTGTATATCTATATATGTGTGTGTGTATATATATACATATTCTTTTTCATATTCTTTTCCATTGTGGTTTATTACAGGGTATTGAATATAGTTCCCGTGCTATACAGTAGGACCTTGTTATTTATCTCTTTTATATAGTAGTTTGTATCTGCTAGTTCCAAACTCCTAATTTATCCCTCCCCCACTCCCTTTCCCCTTTAGTAACCATAAGTTTGTTTTCTATGTCTGAGTCTGTTTCTTAAATAACTTCCTACTTGTGTCGTATTTTAGATTCCCCATATAAGTGATATCATATGGTGTTTGTCTTTCTCTGTCTGACTGACTTCACTTAGTATGATAGTCTCTAGGTTCATCCATGTTGCTGCAAATGGCATTATTTCATTCTTTTTTATGGCCGAGTAGTATTCCATTGTATGTATGTACCACATCTTTTTTTTTTTTTTTTTTTACTATTATTATCTTCATTTTACTGATGAAGAAATATACTCAGAGAGGTTAAGTGAGTTGCTGGTATGTTGTACCACATCTTTTTATCCATCCATCTATCGATGGACATTTAGGTTGCTTCCACGTCTTGGCTATTGGAAATAGTGCTGCTATGAACATTGGGGTGCATGTATCCTTTCAAATTATAATTTTCTCTGAATATATGCCCAGGAGTGGGATTGCTGGATTCCAGCATGTTTTGAAGAATCCCCACCAGGATTCCCTGAAGAGCTCAGCTCTAAGGGAATATTGCTTCTAACACCTTGCAATCCACTCATCTTGCTTATTACAGATTGTCTTTGATTTGTTATTTGTGAACTTGCCTTGTCTACCCCATTAAATCATAAGCTTAAGATTAAGTCCTGGGGCCTTATTTTATTCATATATCTATTTCTGGATGACCAGTTCTTAGCAAGGGCTTTGTGTATCCCAGGGCCTCTTTGAACGTTTACTGAATTGAAGAGAGTGTCAGGAGATGGCGGGGGAGAATTTACCATGTGCCTGTGGCTCCAGTGATTCTAAATCCATCCCTATGAAGTAGGCTAGTACTTTCCTCAAATAACTTTGATTCACCATTTAACAAAAAATTGAGCAACTATTATGCATCAAGCATTGTGCCAGATGCTTTGGACAAAAGGACAAGGCATAGCTTTTGTCTTTAAGTCTTACAGCCTACTGGAGAAAAAATATGTGAATAAATGAATGCTGTAGCATGACACTTCCTCTAGGTCATGCAGCCTGCGCGTGGTAGGATTGTGATTAAAATCCAGGTCTGTTCAACTCCAAAGTCACTAAGCCAAGATGCTTACAGAACAGAAAGCTAGCTGTGCTAAGAGAGACGTCTCCTCAGAAGAGCGAAAAAACAGCCTTGCTCTGCTTATTGTTTGAAAACATTATTATTTTTTTAACACCTTTATTGGAGTATAATTGCTTTACAATGGTGTGTTAGTTTCTGCTTTATAACAAAGTGAATCAGCTATACATACACATATATCCCCATATCTCCTCCCTCTTATGTCTCCCTCCCACCATCCCTATCCCACCCTGAAAACATTATTAAATTGAACCATTTTGTTTTATTCACAAACTAGGTCCTTCAGAAGCTTGGGAAAGCTGATGAGACGAAAGATGAACAGTTTGAAGAATATGTGCAGAACTTCAAACGGCAAGAGGCAAGTATATTTATCTCATTTCTGGAGTGGGAAATGGGTTGGCTTTGTGTTTTAGTGGGTAAATAAAATACCTTGAGGTTGAAGAAAGATCTTCATTGGGCTTGGCATTAACTTGAGGGGAACAATGGTTAATTTTGTAGACTTTTTTTGTGCAAGGCAAAGAGGTAGTAGGCACTGCGGGAAGATTTGTGTTTTAGAATCTCAGGAGATGAAGACTTTGCTTCTCTGGAGCTTTTCAATACAGATTACTGATCTAAAGGAAAGGCGATCTTTTGGTGATTTATCTTCCACTGAGTATTAGCAGTAATTAAATACTTCTGACAAAATTATTTCAATTGCTGCATGCTTTAAGATCACACATTTTCAATAGAGAGTATATCTCCCAAAGAGGGAGAAAACTGGTTATTGGTGGATGAAAAATATCATACTCTTTTTATGGGAATACTTCACATAAGTAGACATGGTATATCTGTGGTATTAAAATTTCATGGGGGTATAATTAGGGAAAAAAATGTCTAAAAAGTTTCCTCAGGGGAGGCGATGATGAAAAAAAGGTTGAAAAACACAGTTTGTGATATTTGTTCCTTTAATAGGGTGCTATATGTTTAACAGACATATGAATAAAGAAACAAACTGTTTTTTAAATTATTTGTTTATATTTCTAAGGCTTGATGAATGGCTGGCATATCACCTTTAGAGAGCATGCATGAGGGTCAGGGAGAGGGAAGGTAAAGACCGGGCTCTCTTAGATTAGAAGCTTCAAATCTGGAGATCATTCTAGAGATGGGCTGGGCCAGCAAACTCTGGAAAATAGGATTTGGACACAGGGAAAAAAATGTAAGGACATGGGTTTATTTTCCTGTTGTCATTGGAGCCACAAGTGTCCACAGAGGAAATTGTGGCCTCAGGGATGACAACCAGCAATGGAAGAGCAACATAGGTTTTGTGTCGCTGCCTTTGCTTCTGTTTGCATATCCCTGATCCTGGAGGTTTCTTTTTTCCATTTGTGTATCAGTGTTCTGGCTGTTTTGTAACATGCTGTTTCTTTTCCTCACCAACAGGGGATATAAAATCCAGCAGGTAGAGCCCGGTAGACTAGTCTCCACCAAAACACATTCCTGAATGTCTCCAATTTCACCCCAAGACTAAGGGTCGGACAGATAGGAACCCAATTTATTATGAATAACAGCGATCTCTTTCTATCTGAAAATGAGAAAAGAGAGAGGGGAGTTGGAGAAGAAAACGGTAATAGAGGGGAAAATAGATCATGTCCAGATCACTGAGTATTATAGAGAGCTTTGGATTTATGAAGGTAGAAAAGAGAATTCCTAGAGAAATTTTGGATGTCGGCTCATAGAATAAGTTGCCCCCCAGTCTCCTCCAGGAGAACAGATTCTCCACATCTCCTGATGTTCTCATTTGGTGAGTTCTCTTACACTTTCTCATACACTAGGATAGCACTCATGTAGATCATTGACTTGGATGGCAGCAACTTCCCACAGAGAAACTTGTCAATCAATGCCCTTGTTACTTTGCAGGGCAGTCCCCAATGTCTGCTTGAAGGGATTGGCTTTGGATAGAAGAAGTGACTCACGTTTACAGATTTCCCTACTTGAGGATTTATCCTCTATCCTTTGAAACCTAGTCTTCCTGTCTGGTGTGTCCCTGTGGAGCTAATTAGTTCTTTGCTGTTAGATTTTTTTTCTCAATCACTTTTATGGCATTATGACATTTTAGCACCCCAGAAGGCTAACCTTGGGAAGCATCAAGTTCAGGAATGCATTCATGATAAGGTAGTACTTTGCATTTTCCAATTATGGGGAATTTTTTTTTTTAATAGAAATTCATTTATTTTATTTATTCATTTTTGGCTGTGCTGGGTCTTCGTTGCTGTGCTCAGGCTTTCTCTAGTTGCGGCGAATGGGGGCTACTCTTTGTTGTGGTGCATGGGCTTCCCATTGCTGTGGCTTCTCTTGTTGTGGAGCACGGGCTCTAGGTGTGCAGGCTTCATTACTTGTGGTGCGTGGGCTCAGTAGTTGTGGCTCGCGGGCTCTAGAGCGCAGGCTCAGTAGTTGTGGCACATGGGCTTAGTTGCTCCGCGGCATGTGGGATCTTCCCGGACCAGGGCTCGAAACTGTGTCCCCTGCATTGGCAGGCAGATTCTTAACCACTGCGCCACCAGGGACACCCCTTATAGGGAATTTTTATTGTTCTTTTTTGGACTTTGTTGACTGAACAAGGTGAAGATTGTTTTTTGTCTAAGGTATTAGAGAAAAGTGCGGTTGGCTAAATCATCATCAGTTAAATGCTCTGCTGCTTATTCCTTTCACTATATACATTTTCAAATGTTATGGAGCCCATAGTATACTGTCGTTCTTGAAGATCAACACCTTAGTTCTGTCAAGATCATTAGCAGATTTCAAGATGCAGGTAAAACTTCAACATTTGGGGAAACTTGCACAAGCAATTCTACTTGATAAGAGTAAAACAAATAGAATGGGAATGTAGAAATAGTATTTCTCAGGGAGTCTCCTGACCCTCTTTGGTTCCTTTGAAAATATTCTTGCATGAAAACATCTTGCATTTGCACATGCTCATTTTGATATTTTTTTGTTTTAATATTTTAATATTTTTAGTTTTGTTTTAATCAGAAAGAGTAAATTTGTAGTCATTTTAGTGCCATGAGGAGGGAGGGAACTTTAACCTTGTCTGTATATTAAAGGGAGAGAAGGAAAAAAGGAGGGTGTGGGAGGAAGGTGAGGAGAGAGGTTTACTAATCTTCTGTAGAAACATATTAAAGGTTGGGAAGAATAGCTGAAGACTGAATTTATTAATACTCTGTAGAAGGAAAAATGTGTCTTTTTAACCCCCAGTATGTATTGGTGACCAATTCCCATCTGTTGCATATGCTTTTATGCTATTTAGAAACATTAACCAAGGATGAAGGATCTACCAAGATTGTGGTGACCTCTACAAGGCCTATTATTTTTAGTATTAATGTGAATCATTACTCTAAAGGCAGAAGACTTTCTCTTAAGGTGACATATGCTAAAGACATTGACCTAGGAAATCTAGATTTCATATTTTTTTCTGTGCATATGTATTTCAAATCCAACAAAAATACTATTTATAGTATAAAATGAACTTTATTTGGATTTGTGCAGTATATTATAGTCATCTGACCATACTAAATTAGTACTTAATCAAAAGATTCTAAAAGTAGACCACTAGGACTTCCCTGACGGTCCATTGGTTAAGACTCCACGCTCCAAATGCAGGGGGCACAGGTTCGATCCCTGGTCAGGGAACTAAGATCCTGCATGCTGCACAGCGCGGCCAAAAAAAAAAAAAGAATTAAGAAAAGTAGACCACTAGAATGTTCTAGAAAGTATTCAAGCATTTGGGGCTCTGATGATCTTGCTTTTAAATTTCCTTTAAGAAAATCATAAGAGTCCTTATAGTAATTGATACATTCCCTGCTTGTTCGTGGTGGAAACAGAGGTAGCAGGCGGGTCTATGTTTGAACTTGAGCTTGAGGATTAGCTTTTATCTTGTTCCAACCCCAAATTCTCTCTTTGATCCCAGACCTCTTTTCCTAAAAGTTATTTGGTTTGCGTTAGCCAGAGAGCATGGATGCAGGGTCTGTGCATATGCTCTCATTGCATATGCTCTCATTGTCCACTGCACTCCCCGTTGCTGTGGATTTTGTGGTCCATGAACACCCAGTGAGGACAGGGAGGAAGGAGAGAGGAGGGTCCAGCAAAGGAGAATAGAGTGACCCCTCCCCCAAGAGCTCAGGGTTTGCCGTGGTGACGAGTGGTAAGGAAAGCAAGGGTTGGAGACATCCAGCCAGAAGAATGAGATCTGACTTCACTGTTTCCTCCCCCGAGGGTTTGTTTTTCTCCTTTCTATATTTCCTCTTTTACCAGAGCTGCTAACAAAGTAGCAGAAGTGACTGGTGTGAACATCGGCTGCTTCCACTTCAGTTCACCTGGGTGCTTGCTGACGGGTCTGTTAATGAGCCCAGAGAAGGTCCCAAAGTAAAAGGAAGGTCCTTGGCTTCTCTCTCTCCTTCCTGCTCATAAACTTGCCCACTAAGATTCCATGCTTATGGCCAGTGTGCAGATTACAACAGGATAACCCAGGGGCTGGTGGGGCTCAGATAACCAGCTTTGGCCACATTTCGGCGAGTACAGGTATGGGCGCCCTAATGGAGGTGTAGTCTGAGAACATCTCATATGAAGGAGAAGGGAGCCTCACTTCTGCTCACATCTCCATGGCTTTTTAGTTCCCCCTTGAAATACCATACAGTGTAGCTCTGCTGCTTCTCTCCATGCCCACCACCAGGTAACAGCCTAATTGGTATAACACAGATGAAGAAGGAAAGAAATATCGGGACCTTGAAATGCTCTCCAGTGGGGAGGATCCAGAGCCAGTGATTCTCATTATTAGGATAATCCATTGTCTGAAAGCTGGAGTCATGTCTTCATACTGATCTCTCCTCTGCACAGGGGTCCCTTGTGGCCGCTTTCATCTTTTTCTCTGCACAGAATCTAGTGCTTTGAACATGAACTTTAAAACGTTTGTTAAACTTGAAGCTGAACTAGTGGCAGAAATGATGATTTGGAGCACGTTCCTAGAGCACGTTTTTATTTCTGGGATGGAAGAGGTGTTGAATAGCGCTTGAATTTTTATAAGCAGTTTCACGACACTTTTTAGGACATATGTATATAAGTAATTAAAAATTACAGACCAGAAGTTTGAAAAAAGAACGTAAATACAGAATATATTCCCACAGTGTGTTGATGTGTGGATAAAATTTTTATTTATGGCAAATCACATTTACATTCTGAAAAATTTTGTAATTTCCTTGAGCAGATAGTCCTAACAGATATCCTAGAACTATTTCTTTTTAACACAGATAACCATGATGTGAAAGGGGATGGCTGGTTGTTCCTGTGTCTGATGGTGTTATTTAGGGACTGGACAGCTTGCTTCCAAGTTCTTCTTCCACTTTCTCCACTGCGGGTGCTTCCTTATGATTGAACTATCCTTGCCTGACCTGCCATCTCCATCTGTTGAAGTCCTACCTTTGCTTAAGGTCAACTTACAAGATATTTCTTACCTGATGTCTTTCCAGTCCCCTCAGCCAGGCTCTCTCTTTCTCTGTATCCTCCAGTGTACATTTTTTTGTAATTCATCCAAAAGCTCTTGTTCCAGTTTTCTTATATGACAGTTATTTTAGATGTGCATCTATGCCCTCATTAGGTTATAAAATATTTAAAGGAAGGCATCTTTTCCCAGCCATTAAAAAAATCCGACTGCCAATGCAGGGGACATGGGTTTGACTGGGAAGATCCCACATGCCATGGAGCAACTAAGCCCGTGCGCCACAACTACTGAAGCTCACGTGCCTAGAGCCTGTGCTCCACAACAAGAGAAGCCACTGCAATGCGAAGCCTGCAAACCGCAACGAAGAGTAGCCCCCGCTCGCTGCAACTAGAGAAAGCCCGTGCACAGCAACGAAGACCCAGCGCAGCCAAAAAAAAAAAAAATCTCTGCCCTCTAGCACCTGATAGGTGCTTATTAGTAAATATATCCCTCCTTGGCACACTTATCTCTGTACTCACTCTTTGTCTTGGATTTTCCATGCCTCCTCACTCATTCATTGTCAATGCTCCTCTTCATTGTCATTTGCTTTCTCTTTTTCATCCTAATTTTTGGCAGCAAAATAGCCTTTGGAGAGTGTCTCACATGGCCTGGACTTGATTCTAACCTGGGTTATCGAGACTAGAGCAAGGCTCTGGTCCCCTCCCTGGGTTTTGAAGCTTCCCTAGTTCCATGCTACGCCATATGTATCAGCTGGCATGTATGGTATTTTCCATCTTCTAAGAGCTTTACATACTTTTACTCACAATGTAATAAGGAATTTTAATTATGCAGAAGAATGTTTTTCAGTCCTTGAATCCCAGTTACGTTCTTCAATTTGTAGGGGTTTTTTTTCATGAATTGTGTTTTAGAGTAAGCTTCCTCTTCTCTGATGGGATAATATTTTGACCATAGAGCACTAATATATTTAATTGATACAGTTAATTTCTTCTGAGCAACTTCTGAGAGAATTGTTGAGTCTCGTTGCTTGCATTTATACTTGGTTTCCATTAAAGTTTGAACTCAATAATTGCACAATATACTATAAGAGAATTCATATATGTCTGCATCTCTGGAAATAAAGTTTACTCCTGTTTCTGGATAGCTATAAGTTTCTGTGAGAATTCCGTAATACTGAAAACCATCTTAGTGTGCCAGTATTTTCCAAAATTTAAAGTTATTTCTTCTTGGTATCAACTTTTAAGGAAGTTTCATGGTTATTTGATTGATGACAGCATGTGGGTGCATGTTTAGAACAATAATATGTAACCATTTCAATATTCATTTTCTTTATATTTATTGAGTGTCTTCTATGTTCCAGGAATGGTTCTAGGTCTTTGGGAAACTTCAGAGAACAAGCAGACAAAGGTTACTACCATTGTGGATCTTATATTCCAAAACAGCGGGACAGACAATAAATAAAACACTTTAATAAAAATAAGCAGATTATACTGTTTGCTAGAAATGATGAGAGCTATGGGGGACAAAACCAAATAGATAGAGAATATATAGAGTGAGGTAAAATATATCAGGAGGCTTGGAGACAATAAGTTTCAAGTTTTGCTTCAAAGGGGAGCAAATAAATAGGACTGTAGCTGGGGAAGGAAGTGGAGTCAAGACACCATTTTCCGAAGATGGCAGAAATATGTGTATACTAATGGGACTCATTTAGTACAGAAGGAAAATGTGATGAATCACCAGAGAAAGGGGAGAACGGCTGACTTGTGTCCTTGAGTAGAAAGAGGAGTTGGGATCTGGTACACAACTGGAGAGATTGGCTTGAGCTAGGAGCTGGACACTTCATCGAAGGTAACAGGTCAATATATATAACAAGCCAAATAATAAGTGTCTATTAAAAGCATTTCTTGGCTGACTCAACACCTAATTAAATGTCTACTAAGCATAAGTCATTGGAAACAGAATAATAAATAATTCAGACAATAGTTTCTGCCTTTGTCAAGCTTGTGGTCTAGTGTGCAAAAGTCTTCTTTCTTTTAAAAAATAAAGTAGTAGAAAAAAGACACAGAATCTTGAGATAATGTTACTATATTTCCATCATTAGAATGCATTTTGGTATCCTAGTTTCACCTTTAACATTAGCATATGAATATACTCTCATTCCAATTGGTATTCTTACAAAAAATGGTCTAAGCCCCTAGTTAAGACTTTCAGTCTTCTTTGTACCATTGTTCTGGTGGAAAAGATGTGGTTTGCATATATAGTCTTGACTTGAGTCCTTTTTTTGGTAAGTGTCACCCATTGATTGCCAATACAATTGACTTCTGTGGAAGGGAGCAGAGAGAGGAAACCTGCAGGTGTCGAAAGAATGTATTGGCCCTTGCTCTTCAAATGCCCCTGCATTTCTCTATAGTCTTCTGTTTATTCATTTCTGACACACCCGTTGAACCTCTCTTTTGCTCTCTGGCTTTCAAGGAGAGAAATGAGTCTGCCTGCTTCTTGTGACTATTCAGGTGTTGCTGTCCATGGTGCCCGATGGGAGAAAGAAAAAAATATTCGTTGGAGAACTTGTCCATCTTTTATCCTCTTTGTTCTTATTTCTTTCATTCCATCCCCAAGAATATCTTTTCATTTATGGCCTATATAAATCAAAAGCTTAACCTAACTAAAATTTGATCCAGTCAAACTACAGATGTTCTAGGCATCACTGTTTGGGCCACTTCCTATGGAACCTGTTCCCCACTTAAGAAATCACTTTTAGAGGAATCTCGTCATATTATTGCTCAGAAGGTTTCCTTTCATCTATCTTATTCTGTTACCTATCTTAATTGTATTTTACCTTACTACATTAATTAACTATGCCAACTGGAGAAGATTTAGTATCTCATTTCCCAGCATTCATTTAGAGACCAATTCCACGTATCTCCTACTTCTCCTTGTGAAGTCAACTTATTATCCAGTTTGGATGCTGCTCTCTAAATGATCCCCAGGTTGACTGTACTGTTCTGAGAATGTGATGCAGAGAATTAGGCATCTCTGTCATCCGAGCCTAAGGAGGCTGTCTGGAATGGTTGTGAATATCGGCACAGATGAGCTGCAGTTGATTTTCAGATTTGCATCAGTATTACGGATTCCCTGCAATTCTCTCTCACAACTCACCCTGTAAGCCCCTTGCTAACTTTGCACTGAAGGTATAGTCTAAGTGATGGAAATGCCTTAGAAGGCATGTCTGATGGTGACTTACTGAAACCTGGAGCCGGACATATTTTTAAGGGCCTTTTTGGCTATCTCATACTAGAGCCACATACGAGAGTGTCCGTTCACACACTGTGTCAATTAAATGATAGACACAGTGCGAAGTTAAAGCAGGGGTTCCCAAATAACCATTAGAATCATCTGGATGCCTTTTAACATTTTGATTCCTGGGTCCCATTCCAGACTTCTGAATCGGGTCACCCGTTTGACTTGTATCTCTAAAGAACCATCATAAGGTAGTAACGACTTGGATGCAAGCCTTAGATTTCACTGATATAGTGAAGATAATACATATATTTCCTTGTATGTGAAGTAGTAATACACATTATGCCTTAATTGTACCTTCTTTTGACTGTGTTCCTAAACCCGGATAATTATAAGACTCTTCCATGAAGCTTAAAAAATTTACAAATTTCCAAGCCACGCCTGACTGGCTAAGGCAATAGCACTGATGAAGTATTTTTATTATTAAGACTTTCCATAAGTAGGGCTTTAACACTTATAAAGTGTTCTGAACATTGTCTCACTTGATTTCCATAGCAACTCATAACTGTAATTCTGCTTTACATACGAGAAAATTGAATATATGTCACAAAAGCTTTCATTTGTGGAATGGGCTTGATTACTCTGTTGGTCATGGGTATTCATGCTTTCTTGTTTCCTCACAGTAATTTATCATGTCAGTTTGATTTTTTTTCTCATACCCATTATTGAGTGGTTCTTACACATCTGCATAAATCACTGCCACGGGTTCTAGGATCCTCTGTTACGGAAACACTTAAAGGTACAAAAAAACTTTCTGAAAAACATAAATGTGTGTTTGAGACTTAGCAATACAAATTAAAAAGAAGGAAGCAGTCACAATTCCCAAGTGGCTTGTTTGGGGGAGGCTTTGTATATTCCTCGTGAAGATACTCCTTCGTACTATGACAAGTAGCAGAACTTGGTTCAGTCAAGCATTTATGAAACACCTGCTCTTTGCACAGTTTATCATTGAAAAGGTATCAGGTAGAATAATAATAGTGCATCCAACATTTACTGAATGCATACTGTGTGCCTGGTTCTCTGCTGATAATTTACATGGACTGTCTCCTTTGACGCTGGTGATAGCCCTAGTAAGTGAATACCATTATCACTTCATTTTACCAATGATGAATCAGAGGCCTAGAGAGGTTAAGTGACTTGCCCAAGGTTACACAGTTAAAAGTGGCAGAGCTCAGATTTTAAAGCCAGGCAGTGTGATCCCAGAGCCCACCGACTTAACCCCTATGCTATATGAATCCTATGGCGTATACTCAGGAATCATGAGCTTTTGAGAAAAACAAGTAAACAACCCGTATCTTTATTTACAGATTAGAACTATATCATGAGAGCACAGAAAAAAATGATTCCTTTAGTTAAATCATTCTCATTGGTCAGCAGCTGATTTTTCTTACGTAGCCACATCCATCATTAGCTGGCGTCTGTGCCTTTACAGTTTGAGGGCATAGAGGTGGGAGAGGGCAGTGAAACACGTGGGCTTTTGAGGCAGATTGCGGAGCCTAAATAATCCAGACCACCTCAGCTCCAGTACTGGCTTGCCGTCTGTTAGCTCTGTGACCTTTGGCCAAGCTTCTCAGCCTCTGTGCCTCCGTCTTCTCATTCGTAAATATGTGCTGACCTCATAGTTATTGTGAGGATTATGAGTTAATAGGACAGTGTCTGGAACAAAGGCAGCACTCAGTAAGTGTTTGACTTTGTTACTTGCTGCTATAGTAAGGCTTGCTTTGAGGATACTGTTATGGTCTGAAGTTATGTACCTCCTAAGTTTATATGTTAAAGTCCTAACCCTTGGTACACATTAGAATGTGACTGTTTTTGAAGATTGGGCCATTAAAGAGGTAATTAAGGTCAAATGAAGTCATATTGGTGAGTCCGAATCCAGTATGACTGTTGTCCTTCTAAGAAGAGAGAAAGACACTGGGATGCACACATATACAGAGAAAAGGCCATGTGAGGACACAAGAAAGCAGCTGTTTGTTGGCAAGGCAAGGAGAGAGGCCTCAGGGGAACCCAAACCTGCCAACACCTTGATCTTGGACTCGTAGCCTCCACAACTGTGAGGAAATACATTTCTGTTGTGTAAGACACCCAGTCTCTGGTATTTTGTTATGGTGGCCCTAACAAACTAACACAGACATCATAAGTGGAAGTTTCAGAAGCATCCTGGGTGTTATTTTATGTCTGGAATAATGGTAGACAAGGTACGTACTTCATTCCTAGTCATGAATGCATCTCTGTGACTTGACATAGCAGTTGTTTTTCTAATACTTTTAAGTCCTGTCCAATTTGGCCATGATAGAATATTGTAAATGGAGTGGTATCCATACCCACAGAAAGGGACACTGAAGAGTAAGTCACAGGAAGAGTCATGGTTGCGGGGGGGCTCCTGTGGCGTTTCTCTTAACGTTTGGGTCATTTCCCCCCTCCCCACTATATTCATGACTATGCTCTAGGAATTAAAGCAAAGCTTGGAAAGATATGTATATAACGTCTCTGGTGCAGCTTATAAGTCAAGCCTCTTCATAC
This sequence comes from Eschrichtius robustus, assembly GCF_028021215.1. NCBI lineage: Eukaryota > Metazoa > Chordata > Mammalia > Artiodactyla > Eschrichtiidae > Eschrichtius > Eschrichtius robustus. The sequence continues at coordinate 14,923,560 of NC_090831.1, forward strand.
ACACACACGAAATGAAAAAAAATGGGATGGCTTTTCAAGGGTCACAAACTCAATTGCCTAAAGGCCATAAAGCATATCTTTAAGTCATATCCAGCCTGCCTGCTGTGGTGAATTTAACAGTTCTAACTAGGTAGTTCTATCCCCTTGCACACACAATGGGTTAGCTTTTCCAAAAGATCAGAATAGACATCTATAAACTCAAGTTAGTTGGCTTAAGGGAAATACATGGAAAAATGGTACATATAATTACTACCTAGCTTTCTAATTTTGTTTTGTTGAAAGGCAGAAGGTATTTGATTTGGTTTTCAGATCATAGGTATGCTTGGAGTTGCTGACAAGGATAGTTGGAAATTGGGCCATGAATCTTGGATAAAACTGTGGAAGCTGAGATGTTCTCTTTGATGTCTATCTCCCTTCCATGTACCACCCCCTGCCACCATCAGCCCAGAAATGTGATTTCAAAATACACTCCAGTCTCCTCTCTATCTTATATCTTTTGCACGAAGATATGCCAAAAGAAATTTTTAAAAATAAAGAAATGGTGTTATGAAATCAGTGCTAGTTTCTTTTTTTTTTTTTAACATCTTTATTGGAGTATAATTGCTTTACAATGGTGTGTTAGTTTCTGCTCTATAACAAAGTGAATCAGTTATACATATACATATGTCCCCATATCTCTTCCCTCTTGCGTCTCCCTCCCTCCCACCCTCCCTATCCCACCCCTCTAGGTGGTCACAAAGCACCGAGCTGATCTCCCTGTGCTATGTGGTTGCTTCCCACTAGCTATCTATTTTACGTTTGGTAGTGTATATATGACGGCTCCTATTACGACAAAGAGCTCAAAACAAGGAAGCGAAAAATGTACGTGCCTAAGACCCTGCTGCTTTTACCTTTGAAAAACTCTCATCTTCCAATTGAACGGCACCCGAGCTTATCAGAGGGCGAGCTCTATTTCTTAGTAAACCAAGAGTGCCTGGTGTTTTGAGCAGCCTAAGGTTGTCTTTGATCATAAGTGGATTCAGACGTTATGACTTACTAGTCATCTGTTCATCAAGTTGCTGATAATAACTCCATTAAATCTCATCTTCTTGATAATCTCATTTTATTCTCAGCTTCAAAAATGATCACAAAATATACTAACATTGCTTTCAAGATTGAGTTAACCTGTCCGAACTCTGAGAAACTGAGCCAATTTTAATTTTGATGTGTTACTTAGCCTTTTCAAGAGAAGAATGTCAGTAAAGGCCAAAAATAATAATGTAACCCTGGAAACTTCT